>NW_007360331.1:1394494-1403126 GCF_000271585.1 Trametes versicolor FP-101664 SS1 | reverse complement strand
GTTTACTTACTAGTACTTGTAGCCTCTCTTTGTGCGGCTTACAGGTACAGTACTATGCAATCAGAGTCGTTCTCTCACAGACTGAAGACCTCTCTTTGTGCGGCTTACAGCCTTCCAGGTTCAGAGTTCATCAGGAAACCATCCATGGCGCTATAGATTAAGGGGGACTGTTGGCAGGGGTGAGGAGAGAGGCATCCTAGTAAAGATGCACAGAGCGGTGATTCTGTATTGTATTGTACACCATTAGAGCACTATGGAGTATGGCTTTCCAATGGTATAGCATTCAAGGTGTTTTGAGGCTGTGAACCCAGTAAATTTACCGTGAAGGCTTCTGGAAGTGCAGCCCCTTTCCTGGCTTCCCAGGCCGCTCCGAATCGCGCGTGCAGCCCTATTTCAACAATGTGAATATCCGTCATAGTTCAAGCTTTTAAATAAGCCCATATTCGTACAAATAGGCGGTGAAATGGCCTAGATATGGCCCGGGCACTCGAAAACAGCCCCCTGCCCAGGTGGACCGAGTACAAATCAAAAACGCGTGGGCGGTTTCCTGCCGCGAGGGGCGCGTTCGAAAGCCACTGTCTGGGGCTTTTCGGGGATACCAGTTTCGTGACTGCGCGTGAGGAACGGGGTGCGCTATAGCCCACGCAGTATTCCTATAAAGTGCCCATTAGTACACATTGTAGCGCCCTCAATAACTATCCGATTCTGGGCGCGCTTGCATCGTCCTGTAGCGCTCATATATGCGAGCAAAAAGCGCCCAGAACGAGCCTAATGCGCCCAGTATTAAGCAAGGAATGTGCCAGGCAATGTGCCCTGGGGGGAGGTGTTTAGTACACCTTCCTAATTGGGATGTGGCGGGGCGGGAGCCAAAGCGCCGGTGGGCGGGGCCATCAGGATGTCCAGGAAAGTCGGATTGATGAGATAAAGCTGTTATCTAGCAGAGATAAGCCGGGGCACAGTGCTGGGCATTGATAACAGCGCTTCCGGGGCTGCCTGCCATATTTGGTAGGTGCCGGGCAGATGCCTCGGGTCCCCGGGGTGTTCGTAATACATTACGAACCGGAACGGTTTATAATGTAATGCGGCGCGGGCTTATGAACGGTTTATAATACATTACGACTACCACAGCTGGTGGGCCGAAAGCGGACGCGATGAGGTCGGTCGGGTCGATTGCGCGGATGAAGGGGTTCCAGGAATCTGGAAGCGAGGTGAGTATGATCATCGAGAAGTCGGAGTCGCTCACGGTCTGGCCAAGAGCGTGGAGCTCAGACCGGTAAGCGCGCAGCCGACGGAGGTGTTCCTCGATGTCTCCTCCTTCGGGGCATTGAGCGCGGAAAAGCTTTCGTCGCGCCTCCATAATGCCGATGGGGCCGGTCTCCTGGAACGTCTCCGCGAGCGTGTCCCAGGCCTCCTTGGATGTGGTCGCGTCTTGAGCGTACACCAAGACGTCCTTCGCGACACGATGATGCACTCAAGTCTCCCGTAACGGCCGCTAGGACGTCGGGGTCGATGGGCCGAGAGGACGAGACCCGAGAAGTGTCTTGTGTGAGCGGGGGGTTCCGAGTACGATCCCGAGTTCCCTACGACGCGGAAGGCGCGGGGAGGGGCTGAGCGAGCTTTTCGCTCCTGGCCTGTGAGGAAGGGATTGCGCGGACGATACGTGCTATTGCGGGGCGCGACGCGGGGGATCGGGGACGCGGGCTTCGGGAGTAGTACTCACTGTACGCAACGAGACGAGGACGTCGGGGATGTTGTCGGGAGGGGACTCGCTGGCGCTGTCGAAGTCGCAGTCGCAGACGCCGTCGCAATCGCAAACTTGAGCTCTGAAGGGGTAAGAGAAAGTGGGATTTCCCGGAGCTCGGGGCCCCGCGTATATACAGGAGGGGCCGGAGCCATACGGGAAGGATAAGAAATAAAAGATGCACCCGTCGCGCCTTGCGCGACGGGCGCGACGATCGGGCCCCCTACGGGGGCCGCGCTCTGCGGGCCTTGCCTAGACTGTCGGGGCCGCGCGTACCGCGCGGTGTGATTGGTGGGCGGGGACGCATGCACCGCGACCCCCGACGAGCGTATCGGGTGTTTCGTACTGCCCTCGAACCCCGATGCTTGGCGGGGCTTGGCGCCCCCAGTCGGGACCACTTATCGCGGCTCGCCTTGCTCGACTCGCGGGTGGCGCAGCAGCTGTTGTAGCCAAATACTGTTACAAACTGTTTAACCGCCGTGACTGTTTTGCATAACGAACCGTCAAGGTTCGTCATGTGTCACGAAGCTCCGGGGTGGTCCTTTGCCCCCAGTGGGCCCTCCTAGCGCCCTCTCGGCTTCTCGGCGGCCTTCCTAATGCGGCACACCTCCCGGACATACACCAAACCCTCTGCAGGGCCTCTCGGCTATGTTGTGAACCTCCCATTTGGGACGGCGGGTCATTGATGCGATCGGAATACAGATCTTAGCGAGACGGTATGTTTCCCGACATTCTCGGAATAGCCCCTTGGGGAAAAGTGCCATTGTAACCGGGTACGCGTTCAGAGCAGGGATATGTATTAGGCGCAGGGGCCGCTATATGTAATGTACAACACGGGCGAATCGATAGCGATGGCAGGGCAAGTTGACGGGCTGTTCGGGATGCGGGGGATGAGGGGAATGCGTGGGACAGGGGGACAGGGGGACGGGGGGACGGGGGATGCGTGCGAACGCGGACGCGCGAGATACAAAGCGAACGGGACACCCGTGGCGCACAGCGAGCGCGTACGCGGGCGACGCACGAAGAGCGGGGGCGCTGGCGGCGCACAAGAGCGCGCACGGGGGCGATGCGAGGCCCGGGACGCTGCAGCGCGTCCACTAGACCCGACGACGCTTTGTAGGGGGCTCACTCAGCTCATCTTCCTCGGAGGAATCATGCCTGCCAAACAAGGGTCAGTTTGCCCAAGACGAAGATATGGCGCGGGCACTCAACTCCTTGTCTTGCAGGGCTTGGGCCGCCATGGACTGGATGACCCAGGCGACGTCCGCCAGCGCGGCGGTCCAACGCTGCATAGTTGCATTAGTAGCTGCTTCCCGCCACCACGCGAGGGATAGCAAGACGATCAGGAGGCTGTTTTTGCCTGGCGCTCTCAAGGCATTCCAGTCGCCGCTACCCCCAATGACTGGGATTCCGCGATTGTCGCACTCGCGCCAGGCTGGCTGAAGCCCGGCCCACCACTCCCACCACAGCATCGCGTACTGGCTCTCCTTCTTGATCTGCGGCGGCTTTGCAAGGTTGCGCCGAAGAACGCGCAACCAATGGCCTACTTCGGAGGGGCGGCGGTCGGTACCTAGGCCCTTGGTCTAATGAAAATCAGCTTGAGCTCCGGTGAGTAGAGCAAAGCCACTCACCGAAGTCTCCCACCCATATGTTCGCTCCAGCACTGTCCACCATTCGACGGCACGCATGAACTCGGGCCCATAGCCCCTGCCCTCCAGCTGATTGAAGCTCTCCCGAACCCACACCGGCCAATTGCTCTCGTCCAGTATGATACCCCCTTGCAATGTCGGTCCCGGGCTGGGCGCCGACGCGGACTGCGCGGGCGTCGACGCAGACTGCGCGAGAGTCGACGCGGATTGAGCGGGCGTAGACGCGGACTGTGCGGGTGTTGAGGCGGACTGTGCAGGCGTTGAGGCGGATTGAGCAGGAGTGGGCACGGGCGTTGGCGTTGGCGTCGACGCAGATTGAGGGAGTGTCGACGCGGACTGCGCAGGAGTCGGCGCAGACTGCGCGGGAGTCTGCGCAGACTGTGCGGGCGTCGGCGCAGACTGCGCGGGCGTCGGTGTCGGTGTCGACGCGAACTGCGCAGGCGTGGACGCGGACTGCGCGGGCGTCAACGAGGACTGCGCGGGCGTCGGCGCGGACTGCATGGGCGATGGGGGTGTCGAGGAGGCGAACGCAGAGGGCTCCGGCGGCGTTGCGGGCAGTTGGCCGGCCAGGACAGTCAGTGGCGATAGCTGCGGGGTTTCCAGCTGCTCGACGGGTGTGCCCCCTGCCGCGGCAGGAGAGGAAGATGCGGCGCCGACACCTCAAGCAGCGAGGCGACCAGATTGTCGCACAGGCCCCGCGGGACTGGAGGTACCTTCATGGCCACCCGTTTTTTTGCCATTCTTCTTCTTCTTGCCACCTTGTTTGGCCTTGTCGAGGGCGGCCAACGGGTTGAGACAGAGCGGTATGAAGGGCGATGTGGTTGTCGCCGAAAGAATGATCTCCGCCGCGCGAACTCGGTTGCCAAGTGTCATGCGGTCGAACTCCTCGTACTGCGAGAGGCCGTAGAGCTCCATGCGCCTGCTGCGAGGGCTCCTCATGTCCAACTGACGTTGGACTGCGTCGTTCAGGTCGAGATCGTCGGCAGATGGGACAGCGATGTGCTCCGGAACCTCCCCATCCTCCTCATCCACCCACCCGTCTTCGTCCTCACCCCCCTGGCCTGCTCCTTCAACAGGTTCCTCCTGGCCACCCACACTCGCGCCCTCATCCTCATCCTTGTCCGACTCCGAGGTCTCCGTCTCTTCCTCAGACTCGGAGGATGACGCCTCCGACTCCTCGTCGCTTGCATCGCAAGCTTTGCGACGCGACCGCGACTTGCCCTTGGACGACTTTTGCCGCTTGGCGGCGCGTTTCGGAGAGGAGGCCCGGCGCTGTCGCTTGGAAGTACCCTTGGCGGCGGGCGCAGTGATGGGGACAGTCGAGGTGTTGACGGCGGGCGTGGCGTCGGCGGTAGAGGCGCCGGGTGTCGCATTGGCGGAGAAGAGAAGCGACGTTGTTGTGCCAGGAATGGGGGTGCCGTCCATTGTAGCTTGACCGCTCGCTCGAGCAAGACCCTCTGAAGATGATCAGCAGCAGACAGACACGTCAGGGAGAGTTGACTTACCCGGAGTGCGTGCGAGGAACACCATAAACGCGCCCATGACGTCCTTCTTAAACCGCCCTGGATCGTGCAAGTGCCACGGCATAGGAGAGGGGCCGCCGGATTTGCCAGCACTCACGCTGTAGGAGGCACGGTAAGTAATGATGTCAAAAAGAGAGAGAGAGGTACCAACATCTTCAGCTGGTTCCCGCCGCGGAGCGGGGCACCCGCCAAAAGCGTGACGTACATCCCGGTGTGCTCTCGGATGAGCTGCAGCAGCGGCTGCACCACCGCTGCAAGCTTGTCTCTGGCGCTGAAGTGGCATTAGTACTGATATATCGCGGAGATGTGCTTGATACACACTGTGTCTGCGCAGCCTCCGTTGGCCGAGTCCTGACCGGCTCCTGCTGCTCCATCGCGACGTCCGCATCGCGTATCTCCTCGCACTCAGTTTGGAGGGCGGCGCGGTACTCTTCAGTCTCCTCCGCGAGGAGCTCGCGCGCGATGAGCGACCGCAGGGCGAGGACGCGTTCGCGCGGGGTATCTTCGGCGGCCCTTCGTTCTTCGAGCTTGGTGTCGATCTCCGGCTTCTTCTTGGACATGTACAGCTGCCAGGGAGCCAGCTGGCGAGGTGGCGGGGGAGGTTCTTCGCGGTTGACGAGCTCTGCGAGTACTTCCGTCCAAGGGTTCTCCATGTCTTGCAGGCGGTCGCGTACGTAGCGCATGTGCCGTTTGACGGTCTAATGAAGCTCAGTATAGCTCATACAAATAATTAATGCTGCCGAAACTCACCTTCTTCACGTCGTCGATAACCTTACCCTTGGCTTTGTGCTCCTCGGGACTAAACTCCTTTTTGTCGGGCAACGGCCAGGCTGACACGTCATCATCCTTGAGAGGCACCGTCCACGGGAACTGCACCCAGTACAGCTTGAAGAGCTTGGCCCAGAAATTGTTCTGCGGGGTACGGGCCGTTTTCTTGAGCTTGTTGAACTCGGGCTGGTGTTCTGCGAAAAACGCCAGCCGACCCGCACTGAAAACCCCGGGATTACCAGCCTTGCCGCCTTTTTTTGGAGCGTTTTGACTTGTGCCGAGCACGAGTGGCGACAGAGCTAGTGTAGCGGGCGTTGGTGGTGGCATCGACGAATTCGACGTTGAGGGAGGCCATGCTGCCAGACGTGGAGGAGTGACAGGGCAGCGTTCCGAGGGCCAAGGAAGTCAAAGCTGAAGTCCGGGCTGCGCGGACGCCACACCACGCCACGCGGATGTGGGCGCCTATTCAGGGTCCAAATCGGGCGATCACTAACTCTGCGCGATTGCCTGCCTCCTCAGTCCAGTGCCACCACCACTACCCCGCGATCGCACTTCGCCCTCACGATTGGACCCACCTCCCCTCACACCGCTTTCTCCATGGTCTCTCACAGTCTTCTGCGCGACTTCAATGGCGTGGCCAGAGCCATCGGGGAGTCCCCCAAGTTGGATCGCGCCAGCAACCCCATCCCAATCGGTCTTCCGGAGGACAAGGACACGATCTACGTCGTCTGGGTAGGGCGCTGCATAGGGTTATTCTACAACTGGTGAGTTTACACATCTAGCTTCACTGATCTTCCGTCGACCGTGACTTCTGCTTCACAGGGGCCTCGCTCAGGCGATGACGTGCGGCTTCTCCGGGTGTGCGTTCAAGAAGTACCTCAGCCTCAAGGACACCCTGCTGGGGTGGTTTCAAGGCCCCATCCGTGCTCAAGGAACCTGGAAGGTCCCCAAGCCTTGCCCCCCCATCTACACCATAGGCCCGCCGCCCGATCCCACCACTTCCGCCGCTAAGAATGATCCCCCCGCCCCCGAAGTCGACGTTGCACCTCAGACCCCGCCCAGCATCCCCGTTGATCTTCCGCCTGAGAGCCCCAACTTCGAAGAGGAATACTGGGAAAGCGACGAGGATGCCGACGAGTTCCACGACCCCGAGGAGCCTCCCTCGACGCCGAGTCCTCCTGCCTCGCCAACTCTTGTCCCGGCCCGCGGCGTCTCCCTGCGCAACTACATTGAGTCGCAGAAGACCGCTCCACCGGCGTCCCCGTCCATTGCCACTGCCTCCTCGTTTCCCCTCTCCTCCATGCTCACCGACGGCACAATCTCGCCGAACACCATCCATACACCCCTGCTTGCCTCGCCGGTCTCGCTGGGCAGCCCGTTTAGCTCCCTGCACTCCTTCAGTCCCAAGCCCGTCCTTCACGGCTCCTCTCCCCTGCGCGGCGGCGCTAGCACGGCGCCTGCATCTGCAGACCCCTTCGGGCATGGCGGCCATGCGGACCCCGGCGCTTCCTCTCTCGGCGCCCCGCCCCGACGCGCCCGGATAGTTTACGTCGTCGTCCGCGGCGAGAAGCCCGGCATATATTTCGATAAGTAAGTTTGAACTATATGTACCAATTATTCGTCGCTCATCCCGTACAGGAACCTCGCTCTCCAGATGGTCGGCACGAAGCCCGGCATCAAGATCGTGAAGTTCCCGTCCTTGAGCCGGGCCGGTTGGTATTTCGGGCTGGAGTACATGGCGGGGTGCGTCGGAAGGCCCGTGCTCACAGGCGACGGAAAGCCCGTGCTCGCAGACGATGGAAGGCCCGTCCTCACCGACGCCGCTGAGGGGACCGAGGTTTAGATTTCGTCACTCATGTATTTTTGCAGCTCACAATCTACGTCGCGCTCGAATCCACCAGATACTCGTTCTGCGCATACCCTAGGGTTCTAAGTCTAGATATACTTGGGCGACGGCCATCATGTACTGGACCTTAAATGCAGCGGCCAATAGCTGCTCCCAAAGCTTCCCCATGCTCTCCGGGGAGAAGCAGTCCAGCACCCCGCTACACACCAGATCCTGCACCTCGTCCAGTATGTCGGCCCCCCTGCCAATCCAGTCCCACGCCCTCCCCGTCCACACCTCCATCGACGGTGCATCGGCCTTCGCGCACACGTAGTTGCGCTTGAAGCAGGTGTTGAATGAGTCAAGCTTGTCCGTGTAACCCCACCGGCACAACCTGTCGTTCAAGGCGGCCAACCGCGCGATGAGAACTTGGTCCGGAGTGAGCGGGATGCGAATGGGTGCGGCGGGTCTGCGGCGCAATGAGAAGTGCGGAGACTGATCTAGAATTATCATACTTACTTAGGGCTTGGTATAGGTCCAGCCGTTACGGCCACATCGCGAACCCCCTCGCTGGACGGTCGGGCGTTGGACGGACCCGCGTCGACGGCGCGCGCACTGCTTGGGCCCGGGCCAGGATGTGGCTGCGGGTATTCCGTGGCGTCCGAAGCCGCCTGCAAGAGCAGCCGCCTGCACGGGATTTAGGGGGTGGGTAGGAGTGACGGGCGGCTCGAAGGCAACTTACGGTTTACGCCTTTCATAATAGTATCGGCGGTTGGCCATCCTGCGTCGCTCCCTCCTCAGGTTCTCCTCCTCCGGTGTCAGGGGCATCTTCTTTCGCCCCATCGAATGTCGGGAAACGGCGGATTTATTAGACGGCGCGATGTGGCGGGAAGTGCGGCGCGGGAGCGGCTTTGGTACTCCGGGGAAGGGGACGTGCTGGCAACTTGCAGAAGAACAGGAGCAATGTCGTAAGTCTGGCGCCAGTGATTTGAACCAGGCGGATTTAAGACAGTCTTAAAAACTAGCGCTCAGATGCAGGTGCAGCTGCATGGGTCTGCACAGCTGCAAGTCCAGCGGTACTGAAGGTTTTCCCCCATTGCTGTCTTCCATGAACCACACGCAATAT
>NW_007360331.1:1357620-1394137 GCF_000271585.1 Trametes versicolor FP-101664 SS1 | reverse complement strand
CCATCGAATGTCGGGAAACGGCGGATTTATTAGACGCGCGATGTGGCGGGAAGTGCGGCGCGGGAGCGGCTTTGGTACTCCGGGGAAGGGGACGTGCTGGCAACTTGCAGAAGAACAGGAGCAATGTCGTAAGTCTGGCGCCAGTGATTTGAACCAGGCGGATTTAAGACAGTCTTAAAAACTAGCGCTCAGATGCAGGTGCAGCTGCATGGGTCTGCACAGCTGCAAGTCCAGCGGTACTGAAGGTTTTCCCCCATTGCTGTCTTCCATGAACCACACGCAATATATTTCCATCAGTCCATGTATTCATTCAGAATGGGGTCGCACTTGCACAGGCGTGAGGTAGTTTATGTGGTCTACGGGGCTTCTGCACATAGCTCTGGCCAGGTACTAAACATACTCAACCCCTGCGCCCAACGCTCTGAACCCAATCGGTTCAGCTCCTTCACGGATATCCCTGCCTCCTTCACCGATCGAAACCCGCATGCAACCCATCTAAAAAGTCCCCCTGGAGTGTACTGAGTGAACGAGTATCTGTACTCATTATCTGAAATCGCCGTGTTAGAATGTTGAAGGATTGCTGATGGTATGAGGATCGTCGAGCCGGGGGGGAACTCGATGACCATGCGGAGATCCCAGAGGATCAGATGGCCCCCGGCGGTGGGGTCGTAGTCTCCGAGCGCGGTGATGCTGCACCAGCCGGAGGGAAGATTCAGGTGGTCAGTGTGAACGTGCGTTACCGTGCGCGGGCCCAAGTTGAAGGTGGCACAGCTGAACACCGAGTTGTGGAAGTTGCGTCGCAGTTTCGGATCGCGGCCGCACAGAGTGGCCAACGTAATGTCGTAATATTCGTGCATGCGTGGGGCGAAGAGGCGCAACACGCCTGTGCCTAACGTTAGCTGCCGCGAGGCTACCCGCCAACGCCGTTGCACTTACCGTTGCCAAAGTTGGCGACGCGGCGGACGGCCTTCTGCTGCAGCATACTCTCCAGCACGGCAAGATTGGATTTTGAATGCTTGATGTTGCTTACGTGCTAGCCATCGTGGGCTGTCAGACTGGGAGGAGGCCCTGTGCGCGACGCGGCGGCGACTTACCTTCTGCCCGCCGCCATAAGATATCCCGCAAGAGACGGCGGCGAAGTTGCCTCTGCGATGATTCTCCTGCTTCGGCGCCGTGTTGTACGCATCCCGGCCCGCCTCAAGAACCCGTATCATCTCCCTATTCACCTCTGCCCAGGTAGGGTCGCAAGGATGCCCGGCAAGGACGCCAAATACCCTGTTGTGCTTATCCAGGATGGGGCGACACTGTCTAATTGAAGCCGTCAGCGCGCGTCGACGCCGGTAGTCAGCGCGGGTACGTACTCTCCATCCCACTCCACCAGCTCGAAGCCCTTCTCCTTCACCAGCGCGTCCTTGGTCCAGGCGACGGCGTCTTCGGGCTTCTGACAGAGACGCTTCCCGACGAACCCGGTCTTCGCAACGGGGATGTCGCCCATCTCGAGCGAGAACGCGGTTGAGATGGGCTGGGCGCCAGCGGATGTGATGCGAGAGTCGTCGGACGCGATGGCGGCAGCGATGTCATATTCGGTAGCGGCGGCGGACTTGAGGACGAGGGCGGCGGCGCGTCGTTTGCGTGCGACGGCCTTCAAGGGGCGATTGGAGGCAGGCTCACCAAGAACCTGCGCGCGCGCCTTCGATCGCGCAGCCCGCCTGCGAGCCTTTGAGCGCTGCTTTCCGTGATACGCATCCTTAGATTGCTCCTTTGCAGTACTAGGCGGGGCGGCGGAGGCACTCGCGGCAGCAGGGGGGATGGGAGAGGAGATGTGGCTCGGAGGGAGTGCGTGCTTGGCTCGGCCGTCGCAGTCATCATCCCCGTCCTCGTCCCCGTCCTCGACCAGCGGCAGTTCGTCTTCGTCTTCGCCACCCTCGGTCTCGGCGATGAGTTGTGATTGAGCCGTGAGGCTGATGACTGTGGCGAGCTCGAAGTCGCTCGGAGCGTGCAGGGGAACCCCGATACTGCTGACCCAGGGCGAGAACACTGCGCCAGAGCGAGTCTGTGCCGGGTGAGTTGGAGGCGCCTGCGGATTGACGTAAGAGGGCTCAACGCACCTTGCGAAATGCGCCGGCGAAAGACGCTGTCGGACCTAGGGTTGGGATGTACGTAGTTAGTAGGGGTTTAAGAGATCAGAGGCCCGTCGCGGATGGTGGGCGCGTTCCGGGTTCCAAGGTCGAAGCCACGATAGGCGTCCGCGTCCGCGAGAGGGGCTAAGGGGAAGACTTACAGTATATCCTAGACATGGCAATGATTTGAGTTGAGCAGGGTGTAGAGGGCGGCGAGGAATGGTGGGCGCTGAGGGGGCGGGGACGTGGTCGGGCATGAGCCGAGGGTTATATGTACAGAGATGGAGGCGGGAGACAAACAAACGCGCCTGAAACAGATTGGGTGGCCAAACTCAGCCACAGTCGCGTTGCGTGACAGGTGTGACTCCTCGCGTCGGGCGTGTGCGAGGCCCTGCCAGCGGACCCTCCCGTTCACCTTCTCGCAGATCGCCTTCCCTTCTCTTCGCTTCCCTTCTCGTGCTTGCAGTCTAAAGCTTATTTATTATCATTCTATTCTCCGTTCGACATGGCCAGAGGAAGGCGTCAGCGCAAGCAGCTGGTGGCCGACGAGTCTCTCATCACGGACTTTGACCTCGCACTCGACGACTCTCCCCTGCCACCCGACAATCTCACCTCTGACAAAGTCTCGGAAGATCTTCGTCGACTGCACCGACAATCCGTGCCTCTTCCCTCGTCCACCGAGCTGCACTGCGCCCCCCTCCTTCCGGACACCCTTCTTGATGCGCCCTCGCTCGACCCGTCTCTGCGGCCAGGGCTCTTCGACGCCGAGGACCCCTTCTTCACTCCGGCTGGCCTGGACGGAAACTCGGCGACTGGCAAAGGTGACTCCCAAGGACAGGAGGCTGAGCAAGAAGAGCGCGCGATGCGCTATATGTCATCGGTGCGTCCTTGTGCCGTGGCTGCGAGACTCACATACCCCGGTACTCATGCGCCAGCAGGATGAGCCGATGAATGCCTGGGTGCCAAAGCAGGAGAAATACCTGCGGGAGCTCCTGCGTCAAGACGGGTGCGGCGGCTACGCGCGCGACGTGTGCAAGTCTTGCCCGGAGGGTAAGTCCCCGGGCGAGGCGGTCATCCGCTGCCGGGACTGCTCCCCGATGCCTCTGTGCTGTCCGGACTGCGCTGTCCGTTGCCACGAGCATAACCCGTACCATCGCGTTCAGGTGAGGACGCCGTTGCTGCGTTGTTTGTAGTAAAACTCACATCACCCTCAGCGCTGGGATGGCGGCACGTTCGTGGTAACCTCTCTCAGGGAGCTCGGCCTCGTCGTGCGCCTTGGGCACGAAAGCGACGGCTGCGCCTGTTCAACGCCAAGGTTCGCCCGCTCCGACTTCTCTGTGGTCCACGTCAACGGTCGACACGCCGTCTCCATCGCATTCTGAGACTGTGATCAAGCTGGGGACGCCGGCGACGCGGTGGAGCAGCTACTCCACCATCGGCTCTATCCAGCGACCGATGTCGATCCCAACACCGTCTTCACCTTCGAGCTCCTCGAGCACTACCACATCCAAGAGTCTCCAGGGCAAGATATCGATGTACGACTATTACACGTCGCTCGAGCGCCTCACCGACAACACCGGCACCTCGAGAATTCAAGACCGATACACGGTGTTCATGCGCGTCGTCGCCCAATGGCGCTATCTCAAACGCCTGAAGCGGTGCGGGCGCGGGCACGACCCAGAAGGCGTTGCAAACACTCAGCCTGGAGAGCTAGCGGTGAAATGTCCCGCCTGTCCCCACGTGGGCATCAACCTCCCTCCGAACTGGGATACCGTGTCGGACGACTTGAAGTAAGTCCCGATACTTGCACGTCTTCATTTCGCTGACCTTCTTCTCAGGTATCTCTACATGATGACCGTCGCCATCGACACCTGCTTCCGGCTTAAGCGCCGCGCGGTCTCCAACACCGACAAGGATCCCATCTTGGGCAGTGGGTGGGGGTATTTCGTCGAGGATACGGGGTATCAGGAGGTGTTACGTGGGTATGGAGACCAGGAGGAGGTGCGTCGCGCCGTCGCTTCCCCGATCGGGGTGTTCGCTAACTGACGACTTTTGACAGATGTCGACATGCACCGGTCTCTCTGCAATCGACCACGCCAATAACAAGTTCTCCAAAGGCTACGCTGCGACGGGCGTGCTGGCGATAGTGTGCGCGCGCCACGAGTTCTGGCTGGCACTCGGCGCCGGCGATACGCAGAAGGGCGAGAAGTTTGTACTCCCTTCTTGCCCTCGTAAGCATGCACTGATCGCGCGTAGGTACATCAATACAGACTACATTTTCGTCTGCGCTATGCGCGAATACCTCGTCCTCAACAAGCTCGTGAGCTACGACATTGCCTGCCAGTGGTTGAAGAACATCCTGGAGCGGATCGCAAACCTCCCCTCCCACATCCAAACCCCCGTCCCGGAGGGTTCGATCATGTACGCCATCCCGAAACTCCATTACGCCAGCCACCAGCAAGTTGGACACTCGAAGTTCTCCTTGAACTTCCGGATCGGCTGCGCACGTACCAATGGCGAGGGCATCGAGCGGCGGTGGTGGTGGATTCAACCCATCGCAAACAGCACAAAGATGATGGGCCCTGGAATGCGTCAAGGGGTTCTCGAGGACCAGTGGAGTTATTCTAACTGGAGGAAGATGGTTGAGCTCGGTGAGTGGCCTCGCCCGCACTCGTGCCTCCACCCAGTCTCTCACTGGCGTACCAGGCCGAACGCTAGCCACCCGCCTCAAGGAAGCCATTGAAGAACTTCGCGAACAGAAGATCGTGTTCAAGGCGCTCACGGACCAGTTGCAGGAGGGGCATGTTGTGTTATGGGAGGCGGAGGTCCAAGTGTGGGAGGCCGACCCTGGCAGCTGCGACGACCCCTACATCGTCATCTCCCAAGGTACGTGGCCTGCTGTACGCCGCATGAACGGGAGCTTACCGCGCGCTAGGGATGACTGAGGCTGAGACCGTGCGCGTGCTTTCCGAGGAGGAGCAAGTGGTGAGCGCGAAGCCCGGCTTTGTTGCGCTGCACAATGTCTCTCTGCTCGGCTTCGTCAACCTCGGTCTCGAGGTGGAGGCAACACAGTAAGTCCGCGCTGCGTTCAATGGCCATTCCAATGCTCATTGTGTGTCAGGGCGCGGCTTCTCGAGGACGTCAAGGGTGCGGTTCCTAGCAAGCTCTCCGAAATACACGAAAGGCGAACGTCGCTCCGGTGCAAGATTCAAAAGTTTCGCGAACTCCAGTCAATCTACATGCCGGCCGTTGCCCCTGTACTCGCGGAGGACCCGGTGTGCTGCACGGAGGTACAACAAGTGGAGCGCATCCGCATCGGACTCCCTTCGGAGATCAGCGCATCCCCTCGCGACGCGGTCTGCAGCGCGCGGCTCATTGAGCTGGAGGATTGACTTCGCGAGGCACAATGCCGGGACGCCTTACAAGACCTACGGAACAAGCTACACACAATCGACCAGCTCTACCACTACAAGAAGCTCAACGTGCGCAATCAGGGTCCCAACACTCGTGCGCGGACCGGGATTTCGCAACAGGAGGTCCGTAAAGCCCGCGCCGCGAAGAAGTACCGGCGCGCGTGTCGCGCAAAGCTGGCGCTCTCCGGCGCGGGGCCATGGGAGGCCGAACTGAAGGTTCTGGAGGACGACGACATCCGGGGCATCCAGGACGACGATCCTCGTGCGGTGGAGAAGCGCAAGCGCAAGCGCGGGGACAAGGCCGGGCCAGCAGAGGGTCGCCGGAAGATCTCTTGGATCTGGCGCGCGGCGGACGTCGGGGGCTCGGAGAAGCTCATCGATAGTCTCCGCATTGAGTGGCTCAAGAGCCGCGCCCGCAAGATGTGCTGGGAGGAGGAGGTGAGGCTCCTCCCGGAGGAGATGCGTGGCGTCCTCGCCACCTACCGCTACGAGAGCAACAGGTGGCAGGCACGCGCCGGCGCGGCCCAGGAGTGCTCCCAAGACCCCTATGTCCAAGAGGGGCTGCGGGCGTACGCGTTGAAGCAGGCGCGCATCCGCCAGCTGATGGCGCGGGTGTGCTTGAAGGCCTGCCAGCCGACTGCAAAACGGGCGTCTGCGGGAACAGGGAGTGAATGGGAGGGGTGGGTGGACGGTGCTTACGATGTGGATGCACCGACGGAGGAGGAGGAGGACGCGTTCAACGACTATGTAGCCATGTATCAGTTGGCGGGACCATCGTCATCGCCGGGCACCTTGCGCAGGCCTCCTGAATGGGAGCACCCAATGGTCGACTTTGAGGCCAGCTCGATCGACGACGTCGACGTCGACGAGGCTCGCATTAAGAAGCTGTCGGACCGAAGGCGTCACCGCCAAATAAAACGGGGCCAGGACAGCCGAAGCCTACAACTGCACACGGATATTGCTGTTTTAAGAGCTGTGTGTAGCCTCTATTCTTCACTCCCTCTCTATGTAGATATGTACAATAAATATGATATCTCTCGATTGGGGTACTCTACGGCGCCACAAACGCGCACGCGATGATGATATGCACACGACGACGCGCGCGAAGTCGCGCGAGGCGGGGAGGGCGCGAGCGGTGGCGTGAGGCGCCGAAGTCTACATGCACGCAAATAAGCGCCAGCGGCGGCCTCGGCCACAACGGTGCCCGAATACCGGGACAAATCGACCGGGATATTCGAGGACAGCGGTGGTTCACTGAGCACGTTGGGGCGGCGGGGCAAGCTCTGGACGCCCAGCTGCAGGCGCAGCGTGTATGGGAGGAACGCGGCGCCGCATCGACAACTAAACAAAGCACAACGTACGTGGACCCCCCCTGCTCCCGATTCACACGGATCTCAACCCGCAAAAACGCGGCGCGTAAGCGCGTGTCTCGGTCATAATGTAGTACCCCCCGCCGATAGCGTCTCTTCACTCTTGACAAGACCAAAAGTGCCGCTCCGCGCGAGCCGCCGCGCGAGCCGCCATGTTGGAAAGCTTGGATTATGCTCGGGCGCGGTACCAAAATCTGAAGCCGGCAGAGGCCTCTGCCGGTGCCAATCAGCACCACATTGCAAACCAATGTGCCTGTGCTTCCCTTGTCCGCCGGATTCCCTCATCATCGGGAGAGAAAGAGCGATTGAATACTCAGCTCGTAACTCTATTTAGCGTAACACGGAAGCTCATTGGCAACCACACAGGACGCGCCGGATCTATTCATTGTGCACTACGACTGAACCAACGATGCCACAAACGTCTTGACAATGACATCGTCGGATTTCGCGGCGCCCTGCCATGGAAAATGTGTAACTCGTGCGTCCATAGGCCCTTTGTTGGTGTATTGGCAGTGACCTTATTCGTCGTCCCTATATATGCCAGGCCCAGCCGATATCAACATATGACATAGGTGCTCCTCCAAGTCTACGACATCCCCCTCAAAACATCGCCCTATGTCACTGCATCCATCCAACACTTCAGACGCCGCCCTGCCCTCCGGCTTGCCGGACAGTACCTTTGTCAATCCTGCTGTTGGTATGCCTGATACCAATGCTGCGACCCCAGCCGATTCGAGGGGCACTGGGTCCGTTGACTTCGATGACCCTGTCATCGTTGCCCAGTTTAGTCACGTTGAAGAGACTCACAAGGCAATATACAAATGTATAGAAGAGATGTGTGCCAAACGACTCCGGTGAGTGCGTCAGATTGATGGTCCAAAACCCCCGCCAATCCCTCCCGCGCTAGGTTCTTCCAAGAATTTCGTTTGAGAGCAGAGGACTCAAGCCTCTGGCTTTCACGCCTGATGGCGCTGGTTCTGAAAGCTCAAAGGGGTCGTCGCTTGATGGCTCTGCGTCAACTCCACATTGCCGCTATGGCAGCACGCGATTTCCAGACCAGCATCGACCTCGACGACAGCTTGGACATCATAACACGGTCGATGCCCGATCTCCGCCGTCAAGTCTCAGAGGTGAGTTCACCCTCCAGTTTCCTCCGGACCGTATGGTTTCCTTGATGCAAATATCACAGATCCTGGAATTGCTTGAAATCGACGAGCCCCGGATGTCTGATAATGAACGCGACAAGCTCCGCGAACAATTGTACGTATTGGAGACCGGCTTGTCCTCTTGCGAAATCATGGAGAAGAGCATTGCCACCACATATGAGGATATACGACCTCGCTTCGAGTTACTGTGCCTCCCATGGGTATGTTTGCCGCGCCCATGCTTTACTTGTTCCCGCGACGCTGACTATATGTGTTGTAGACTGATCTGCAGCCCATGCTCGACGCAAGCGCACCACTGGGGTTTGAACGGGAGGCCGTCAGGCAGAGACTGGCAGATATCGTCACCGCAGTTCAAGACATCATGCACGAGTGCAAGGAGATCGAGGAATGCTCTGCTGTCAACGCCTTCCTCGTGATCACAACCTGGAGTCGCAACCTGGATGCGGTGACTATGGAGGACCGAGTTGATATGCTCGGTGACTACGACACCCTCCATGCCGACGTACGATCTCTGCTCACTCAGCAGAATATTGTGCTCAATGCGTTTTGCGTAAGTTATGCGTATGTTGGGCCACGCACGCACGCTCACCCTGCCCTTAGATGGAGATCGAAGCTATCAGATCTGCTCAGCCACTTGTTCGCACACCTCTGGACGACTTTGAGGTCTCCGATCTCAGCGCAACGCTCTTGACATGCCATTCCCTCGGCGAGAACATTCGTAGCATTTGCGAGGTCAGATAAACATCAATTACTCTGCAGCGGCTGCTGATCATATTTAACAGCTGCGAAACAAGATCACCAATGGATTGAATACAATGTCTGACTACCTCCATGGGTGGAGGAGCTCGGCTTAGACGTCGTGAACATTCTCATTCAATCCTAACCTCTGCCGCATGGTCCATGAGTACTGCATTCTCAATCTTTAGGTCGTTTCAAGGCCGTTATATACGTGTATATTCGTGTAATAGAATTGCTTCATGCAAGTACCCCAGGTGCAAGTCGATCGAGAAACCGAGCATTCGAGGTCAACTTTGATAACAACTGCTACATCTGAGCTTCTTTCGGCGTCATGTTGTTGGAAAGGATCGGGCGGTCAGACCGGTCAGACTGTGTGCTCGCGCGATGTACTGTATGACGCCTATGTCTGATGAATGTCTCGCCGAGCGCTCACTGTCCCTCGCGTGTGGGCTCCGACTCGAATTCTCGATATGCGCCCAACGTTGACCTCTGGTAGCCATCGAACCCTCTGCATATGCAGAAGAGCTGCGTGTCAATGAGCGCCGTGGCACTCACACTTCGACAGAGAGGGGTCTATCACTTGCAGGTAACGGATTCGATGCAATCGTCAGCCGCAAAGTCTCCGAGAACCTTTTGAGTTATGGGGCTGAGAGGTGCAGGCAGGTACACCCGTACGGATGTTAGCCGCGGCCTTAGCGAGTGCTTGCGAGACAAAGTCACTTTCCCTTCGCGCTCTTGATCGTACATCGTACCGGTCACGAAAGCGATTGATTCGAAGCAGAAGGGAAAGCGATATTAGAAGTTGCACACGACGACAGCAGGAAGACGATAGCAAAATGACGACAGCAAAACAATGACAGCAAAACGACGATGGCAGAACGGGGATAGCGATACAAGAAGGCACTAGGTGGGGTTGAGAGCCCGATGATTCAGTTGTTCGGGATGTGTCAAGCAGTCGCATTCACGACGGAATGATGTCAACTCCCTCTCGAGCTGCACACGCTTCGCTTCTGTGTCGCGCAGAAGGCGGCCGAACTCGCAAACGAAGCTGAGAGCTGTCTGGAGCTCGCACCAGAGGCGATGTTGACGGCCGGCGCTGTCTTCATGCAAGCCTTGCACTTGAGCGTTAACAACCGCAAGAAGGCCTGCATCATTTATACACCCACGACGCTCAGGATTAGTGAAGAGCCGCGATAGCCAGAAGGTGCGTACCGGTTACCCAAGCCGCGGCCTGCTCGCAGCCCTGGTCCTGAAATAGAAGGATAGGCTCCCTCGACTCTTCTCCGCCCGGCAACAAGACCTCCCGTGTAGCTAAAATCAACTGGTGGACGCTGCTGTGAGGGTGAGCAATCCCAAACGTGTGGTTGTGAAGGCAATGATACGCACTGTCCACAAGGGAACGTAAGATCAACGGCGGGGACAGCCGCCATTTTGAGAGATGAAGAAGTGAATGTGCGAGGTGCGAGGTTGAGATGCAGAGTGCTATAGAGGCTAGCTGGTGAGTCGATGAGCAACAGTGCGGATTTGCGTATATCGCACACCTCGGTAGCCAGATGTTGAAGGGAAGACGTTACGAAGGGGTTGGTTCTATCATGAACAGATCCGCGCAAATGGTGCCGACACGGCCAAATAAGGCTTTTGTTATAAATGTACACGTTTTCTGAGACGGAGCTTGAAAGAGTTGTCGGGGTGACCCGTGATTGGTGGGTGAGCGCTGAGCGCTGAGCGCTGGGCCCTGGCGACGCCGAAAGTTACGTGCAACTCGACGCTGTGGTGTTTTCCTTCGAATTCTCCCGACTGTGGTGTTTCCCTTTTCCTCGTCTCCCCATAAGTGAAGGATCTGCCTCTTGGATACTAGTGTTTCCCGTTCCGCGTGCCGCGCGGTCGGTGTTTCTGGCCTAGGTACCCAAAGGCCATGCTGTTGATGGATGTAACTGACTATCAATGCAGGTAGTCACTTCGTCCCTCTCTTTATCAACGGGATGTCGTGACGGCTACTACTAGGCTAAGGGCGGGTCGCCAGGAGGGGTAAGGTTGTTCTGTCAGGTCGTTAGGAGATGGTTTAGACAACGATAAACCCCTTCCAAAGTTTGACCGGGAGAGCCGCTCACAATTATGGATACGTTGGAGTTGCCTGAGGTGCGGACTACTACTAGTTGACTCAGGACTCGTGAGCTATTAGCTCCAGACGGCCGCAGCCCACTCCCACAGTACGAAGTTCAGATTCAGCCGAACTGTGGAACACGATTGGAGGGGCGGTAGGGTGGTATCGACACGAACTACGCTGAAAACTTTGTGATCACAGGCCACACGCGCACATAAAAGCTTAGAACCCGCTGCATCGCGCAGGTCTTCTCCAGCGTTTGCACACGACATTGTAAAGACAGGATCGACCTGCAAAGACGTCGACGCCGCCGGCCAACACCCACGCGACGTCATGCGACGGGCGCGGCCCCATACTCTGGTCCGGACTCTGTGCTCCAGGTGTCACTTGACACGCTTGCAAACATGCTGCCCGGGTCGCAAGAACCAATGCACATACACCTGCGCGTAGCGGTGCTATCGGAGAAGAATTCATGTCTGTCTATGTCCTGCCATGTCAGGTCGCGCCGTCTCCATCCCACGCAGTATCACCACCCAATTTACCCAGTACACCGCCGTGGCCGTCCGCTACGGACCTCCGTCATCCAGAAGGGCGTCCGACGGCGTCGGCGCAGGCCCGCGTCGTGGCGGGTCATCGCCGAGCGCCCCTCTCCGCGCACCTCACGCTCCGCCGCCTCCCTTCATGCCTGCCAGAAGCCTGTTCTGGGTGCACATCGCGTGCGCGTTCACACATCCGGAAGCATGTGAACTGTACTGTTCTCTGGTGACCCCACCGGTGAACTCGACTTCGCGTGGAGCGCCGCGTGCCGCTCAAACGGAACGGCAGTGTCCATGCACCAGGGCGCTTACGTCCACGCATGTCGTCGCGATCCGAGGAGAAAGTATTCGAGTCGATTTCAAGGCTCAGTTGAGTTCGACATGCCCCGTCCCCGTCTCGCGTCCCAGAGACGTGTTGGTTTACAGGCACACTCCGCTGCACACGGGGTGACGTTTCTAATGGATGCAGGCCCGTCCCAGGATAGGCCTCTTCGCCGACGAAGTTGCCGAAGCCAAGCCTTGCTACGCTCGACGCTGCGACGTCCGCCGGGAGAATTCGACTTCGCGCACGCGCGCCTCATTACCTTTCTCCCAAAATGGAACGTAACGAACCATGCGCTAGGCCACAAACGCTCCGAGTCCCCACCCTTTGGCGCGATCCGAGGGCAAAATGCGACACGTCTCGGCTATTTTCATGGGTACGAATCCAACAAGAATTACGACTCCGTGCGTAGCAACACCATCCCCCGTCCTGCCGCCCTAAAACTCGGCAACCGCAGGAGTAGACCTCCCCGTCGCCAATTCCGTTGATTCGCCGCGACGTCGTGGCAGGACGGCGAGCTGTCGGGCGCCTATGTCGGCGCGACTGCATATCGCCGCATATTCCAGCACTTGCGCCATCAAGCTCACATTCTCTAGTCTGTGCGCTCACGCCGCTCCCGCCATTCTCGCCGTCTCGCAGAGGTCTCCTCCATCGCCCTTTGCAGGTACGCTGCCCTCTATTCCTCGTGTCACATGCTCACACATCGACCATTTTCGCAGGTGCACTGGCGGTACTCATGCCAAGTTGCACGCGCGCCCTTCGACATGAAGAACAGCTCGTCCTGGGGAACTCATGAGTGAAAGTAGGTCGATCTTCACGGGATGTTCGAGTCTTCGCGTGGGCTTATGAGACAGAACTGCACACCACGGTTCGCCATCCCCTCCAGAGTCTGCCGTGTCCTTCCACTCAAAAAGGCCATCTCGACAATTGACAAGTGCTCCGCTTGTAGGAACCTAGGCAAGTCACGTCGCCCTCCAGAGCGGTCATCTCCTTCGCTGACGGCGCCCCTCGGACACAGCGCCCTCTCGCCGCACGCACACCACGACACGCCGCTGCGGGAGTCCAGCACCCATGTACATGTCGACATGTCCACTTTTCTGTACAAGGGGTGCACTACCTTGCTGCGGCCATCAACCCCACAGCCCTATGCCGTTTGACAGGCTGCCGCAGACACGATGGTGAACGCCCACACGTCGCCAGGGCTGATATGCGTAGTTGGAATCGCATCGTTCCGCTAACACGATCCCGGAGTCAAGCAGCGAGGCCCCGGGTGTGGACTAGATGCGTAGACGCGAATTTTCGGCACGGTGAACGGGTTCGCGATGGCCTGGCTGCGAGGTACGTGGTCGTCATACCTGTCCACGATGCTCATCGCTCACGGCTCGCGTTCTTCAGATGTCACAGCACATCGCCAACCTCGCGGCGCGCGTTCCGCCAAGCCATCTCCTGACCGCTGACCTTGCTCAACATCATAAGCCAGCGTTGCAAACCCCCACTAGATTTTGCTACATGATTTACGTGCGGTGATTACAGTGTGCATGGATTTAAGGGGTGACGGATCAGACCGGTCATCGTGGACAGGGCTTGACTCGGCGCTTATTGCCCGGCGCTGGCCCATCAGTTACCATTGGTAGGAGTAGCATTTGTGATCGAATAGATTCACCGAGATATGCACGATATGCAGCATTAACAATTGTATATGCAATGTGAGTCCTTAGAGGCTCCCCTTCACTTTCAAGCTGACCGGTCCCGGTTCAAGCAGTACATCGCGCCAGGCTTACAACGTGCTCCCCGGGAACTAACATCCACTGCATTCCTCACAATGCTGCCCTTCGTGGGGGTTTGCGACACGGCATGGCTATGAGCATGAGTCAGTTTATGCCCATGTGGTCGTCGTCTGCGCCCGGGTTGTGAGCCGCTACCGCCGATCAAGCCGACGGACTTCCCTCCTGCGGCGAAGTTTGCATGATGTAATGCCTCATTGGGTTATGTAGTAAGGGTGAGTCAAAAGGCTCATATCGTGTCTTGGAATCAACATGCTTATGAGGTACTGGACCGCACGGTAGTACAGACAGGCGACGAAAACGAGTGGTTGCAGAGCAGCGAAATCGAGATTCTAGACGACCATTCGCTTTACTATGTGCATGCATTTACCCCACGGATATGCACTCTGAAATACGTACTCACGGAGCCCCTCATGTTTAGATTGATACAGCCCGTGCAGGGCGAGCACGTCGCGGCCTACACGACGACGCCGGTTCCCTCGCAGTGCATTATTCAAGACAACTTGGAACTTGGCGCGACTGATTCTTTCTCGGTGTAATCTTCTGTTTCTGTCGCGTGTATCACTAACCATGGCGTCGCTTTCGCAAACGTCTAGACTCAACTTCAGGCTCATAAAGGAGCCTCCGTCGACAAAGAGCTTGCAGGCATTGACAGCCCATGTCCATCTTCATCAACATCCTGGCCATCATGCATCATGATAGGCGGTGAACAAGGCTAAGCGAAGCACGTCTCATGGGAGGAGACTTGAGGAGGCGAATTAGAGCGTTCACGCTCAGCATAGTGCCTCCGATAGCGAGACAGGGCCTCCTGTGCCGGGCTTGGGCGCATTGTGCGCGCTCTCGCTGTCTTCCGATATGCTCACTAGTGCCGCAGCATTCTATTACATGCGCTGTCTGTAAGGTTGCCTGTCTGATGTTTTAAGCTCAAAGTGTCGTAGCGCACTGCACGGAGCGTGGCGACGACTGCTAGACATCGTGATTGACTACAATACTGCACATCGACTACTTATTAGGTCCTACAGCTCGTTCGCGAGGTGTCCCTACTCCGCGTTGTCATCCTTGCACCAGCAAGGCATATCCGAGCACATGTCTGTGCTACAGGGGAAGCCGGCGTGAATCCGATCGATGGGAATCGAGTCGCTTGTACCCTGCAGAAGATAGGTATCAAAGCGAACTCGGGCATCCTCCATCTGCAGATCCTCTCGCTGCTTGTCTTGAATGGCTATTTGCATCTTGGCGTCGTATATGTCGTGGACCAAGCAACAGAATTCTTCGTCCAGACAGAATCGAACATGCACTTGACCGGCTTCGTTTGCTGACGTCCAGGTAACGGTATGTGTTCGCTATGGACGAATGAGAATAACGTTGAGACCAAGATGCGTGGATAATCACCTCATCGGTAGAGAATATAGCCCTGTCGTCAATGATAGCAGATATTGCAAAGCGCCCCAGGTAGCCGCATAGAGGGCAAGGACTGTCCCTGACCAATAGCCCAACTAAATACATCGGTCACTCTTGTGTACGCAGTAAGGATAGCAGGCTGACTCTTACATTTTTTCTCCCAAAGGTAGAGTACTAGGACCGAACAGTACCGCCACTTGACGCTATCGGCTGAGTTACCGCCATCGGTGACCACTGGACACCTTTTAAAACACAAACCGGGCATGGCAGGCTCGCGGAAAACACATTGGTCTCTTTGTAGCTGACAATGGTAGTAGACTGGTGAAGAAAACAATCTAGATTGTGTATGCCGCGTGCAGCGCTAGCCGAGGATGGATTGTGGAAAGCCGAGAGAGTGTGCCACTGCACGCGGCGCAGAAGGAGGTAGAGGAAGCGCCCGTTCGGAACTCGGGAGTCGAAAGTCGAAAGTCCAAATTGGGAAGACACGCACGTGTGCTCGTGGGAGCTCCCGGCGCGTCTCCGAGTCCCCCGAGGGCGCTGGCCTTTGCGCTCTCGCTCTCGCCCCCACGCGTACGACCACGACGACGATCGTCAAACGGTATGCAGTCGTCTCCGGCGCCCCTCGTAGCATTTGCTAACACAATTCGGACTTTCTACAGGCTCTCGACTATATACTCCTCACGACGTCCTGACGGCGCTCGACCCGCGTGCTGCGCCCGTCGTACTCGCACCTTCGAGAGGGTCGTAGCGCAGACTGCCGATCCGTTGTCCTGTCCGCTGATCATGCAGTTCGCGGCAATTTGACAGTGACCATACTACAATGTATCTCCTTTATAGTGAAACGTACACCGCCGCAGTCGTGGGCAGATGCGACATGCGCTTTTGACTTTGCGATTCCTTTGTTGATTGGTCCCTTCTCCTTTGAAACATTGGATATCAAGGACTCATTCTCCGTTTTCAGGCGTCTTTACACAATCGATGTTGTATGAGGATCCTTCAAGTGGCCGCCCGTTGCGGTATAAATCACTGCTAAACTGTCAGTCTTGTTGTACCGAAACTCATCCAACCATCGAACTGCAATGGACGCGGCCGCCACGGATCGGTAATAGCAGTGCTTTCGTTCCTTGGTACGGATGGGCTGATACCTCCCCTTGTCACACAGTGTGCAACCTATCCCCCTCTTGGCCACTAGTGCTGCGGTCTACGCTATCGCGACGGGTGGTCTATTGTACAACCCTCCTTGACTCTCTCACAGAAGCTGTCATCCACTCCATATGAATCCGAACCCTCGTACTTCTGCACCGTCTTCCAACAAGAAACAGACAGTCAGCGACTCGACTCGACGGCGGCGACGACGGGACGAAGACATCAGACTGTTGTACGATGAAGTTCTAGGAGAGCAGGACCTAGTTTCTCATATTGAGAAAGCCGTTGTGGAACTCGTTTTGAATGATTCCCATAGCACCGCCTCTCATGGAGTTCATCGGGAGGGGACGCTTCCAGCGACGGTGCATACCAGTGACCTCGTCCCCGAGGTTGCGGATCCTGCCGCGAGCGATGACGCCGTTGCTGCAGTTGTGGAAGATCTTGAGACACTACGCGATTTATCTAGAGCCCTTCGTCTCTCGCGCCTTCGATTTCCGCTCGTCAATCAATCTCTCGTCTTTGTCCACGACCCGAAGTCACAGGCCGGCTTTCAAGGTCGCACTTTCGACGGGGTCGTCACCGCGAATATCGGCCCGAACGCTCTACATCCAGAAGACATGGGCAATCGTCTAGTCCTCGATCACGAGAATACGTTGGTTCAAGCCCTCGGAGTCCTCTCAGCCAAGCTCTATTTTCCTTCGTCTGACATTGAAACACTGCGACAATCGCTTCTCGAGGATGTGCGCCGTGACCTTGCTCAGCTTGAAAACCTGAAAAGGCAAGACTGGGATCGACAACGTCAGGAACATGTTACCGCCTCTGTTGAGCAATTGAATGAAGTGCAGACTGGTATGTCGAGTACAAGATCTCGTGAAGCTATCAGTGTCCACTAACATGTGATCTTGCGTCAGATCAATTCTTCAAATCCCCCTTTAACGTATGGGCTCCTCGGGAGGCAGTCGTTCACGCCGCCTCATTAGTCACGCTCGTCATGCACTTGTTGGAGGGTGTTCCCCGTCGATCCTCTGCTCTGCTACTGGCCGGTCTTCGCGTGGTCATTTCGGCTACTCTGAAGTATGCTCGCCATCCGGGGGGCCTCAACGAGCAAGACAAATCCCTCGTCAAAGACATTTCGCGCGATCCCCGTACCATCCTACGCAGGTACAATCTCGAGCCGACTCTGGAGCCCTATGTATGCTGCATGGCTTGCTTCGCGCTCTACCCTGTGACAAGCTGTCCCGTAAACTGCATCCAACTCCAGTGCTCGTCCAGCGCCCCTTGTGGCGCCCCCCTCACACGGATTCGCACGATCAGGGGGAAGGAATTCCGTTTCTCGATGCGGGACTATCTGCACCAGCCTTTACCCCAGTGGCTAGGGCGCCTTGTCTCCAGAGAGGGAGTCGAAGACATCATGAGAATGCCGGACCTGGCTGCGCTTTTGGCCGAACGGCGCACCGCTCGCGACTTTTGCGATGGGGAGATCCTGCGAACATTTCTGGGACCAGATGGGGAGCGCCTATTCGTCGATGTTCCACCCGACGAAACACGGCTGATATTCGCTCTGGCTATCGACGGTTTCAACCCGTACCAGTCGAAAACGGCCAAGCAGAAAGTGACCAGCACTGCTATATATATGTACTGTCTCAACTTCCCCCCGGAGTTGCGATATCTCCCGCAGAACATGTATCTCGTCGGCATAATCCCAGGACCATCGAAGCCATCCATGGAGCAGATCAATCATTTTCTTCGCCTTGTCGTCGATGACCTTCTCGTCCTCTGGGCACCTGGCATCCGATTCTCTCGTACATGGAAGTACCGTTTTGGACGGCTTTTCCGTGCAGCACTCATACCCGTTGTTTGCGACATCTTGGCAGCCCGTCAGGTCGTTGGACTTGGATCACACTCGTCAACTTTCTTTTGCGGTCTTTGTTACCTTCGTCTGGATGACATAGAAAATTTCGATTGCGCCACATGGCCTGCCCGTGATCCTGATCTCCATAGACGGCACGCAGAAGAATGGAAAGCAGCAGCTTCTTTGGAAGACCGGGATCGACTGTTTGACCTTCACGGGATTCGTTGGTCTGAACTTCTTCGTCTGCCCTATTGGGACCCTGTTGGCTTCACCGTGGTCGACTCTATGCATAACCTCTATCTTGGTTTACTCAAGAATCACTGCCGAGACATCTGGGGCATCAGCGTCGACCTCGAGGACGGAGATGCTACCTCTCACCCGTCAAAGAAGACGCCACAGTTTCCTCCAGCCGAAGACTGGTCGCGAGGTCTCCGCCTTCTATATCACGCCCCACTCAGCCAGCTACAGAAGTGCAAGAAGGCTGTGTTGTGGCATCTATGCGACCATCATGATCTTAGGCGAGCAGGGGGCGTGAAGCAGTTGGCTAAGGAGCTCGACACATGGGTAGGTGGAAGTTAGAAATTCGAATATGTCTACCATCTCACGGTATTTGGTCAGCGGCGCAAGCATGGATATCCATCCCCTTCATTCGAAGGGAACATACCCGCCTCCAGCCAGGTAAGTCCCAGTGTATATGTTTGTTGGGCATTGCGTATCCGTTGAACAAGCCTCGGCTACAGCTTTCCCCGGCGTCCGGCACACAAGAATCGCCATCAACATGCGAGCCCGACGTCGTACAACCTTCGCGCCATCAGGGCGCATCACAGCGCGTACCCGACCTCTCGTCGATCCCGCAAATAGGCGAAGAGCCCGAGCTCGTACTAACTGAGAAGCTTTCGAAATACATTCAACGAGCAAAGGCAAGCTTATCGCGCGGGGCAAATGCGAAAACCATGGAGCAACACAATAAGCAAGCATTAGTTTATATGTGTACCGAAGCTAAACTCTCCTCAGAAGGGTCCAGACGTGACCTCGCAGCCCGTCTGATGAGCCTTCGTACGCAACCCCAGTCGGTATGTACCAATGTTCAGAAGGTAGCGGCGGCCCTGGAGAACAATGCCCGCTCATTCACTGATGCCAGAAATCCACTTCGTCGGGGGCCCAGGAAACAGAAGATTCAAAACTGGTGAGAACTATTGCTGCAAGATGAGTCTCTGACTGAAGTGTGCGCGTTATAGCCTGAAGCGCGAACGCGGAACGCACTCGGGCGCCAAGCTATGGCGTCGTTTCGCACTGTCAGGGCATCCATGGAACTTCCCAGTTGGGTAACCCCCGCACCGCGGGGATTCGGGACGACAGAGCATGGAAAACTGAGCGCTGATCAGTGGCATACGACGTGCACCGCTGTCTTGCCGGTCGCCCTCGTACTAGTCTGGGGCTCAGACACTCAGGCTGAGACTCGGAACTTCAAGATGCTCTGCAACTTCATGGACCTCGTATCCGCTGTCATCCTTGCGGGCTTGCTCGAAATCACTTCAGAGCACATCACCATGTACGAACAGTATATGTTGCGCTATCTCACGACGATGAAGGATCTGTACAAGGAGGCTACCGTCAAACCCAATCACCATTACGCACTCCATATCCCCCACTTCATGCGTCTTTTTGCGCCGGTTCATTCCTGGCGATCCTTTGCGATTGAGAGGTTCAACTATGTTCTGCAGAGGATGAACACAAATTTGACGTTCGGTGAGTCCCATGAGTTTTGTTAATTGGGTGACTTCATGCTCAGTGCAGACATACAGGGGAGATGGAAGCGACTTTCATGAGCACTAGTTGTCGCGCGGCCAACCTTCGTTCCCTGCTCCATAATGCCGACATCCTTCCGTACATCGAGGAATTCGTCAGTTCCTACGACACAATATCCGGAGAAGACGTACGAGGTATGCGTCTCGATGCAGTCCTCCGAGGCGCCGATAAGGCCGCGGCGATGACTCCTGATGAGGCCGAGATGAAGCAGTCGCATCTCGACGAGGACTACTACGACGCTCTGCTAGTCAAACTGAACGAAGAAGCAGGTCGCGAGATGTATGTTCGCCACGCCACCGAGCCAGGGCGGTCTGCAGTGTACCGTCTATCGCGCGCGGTTTCGCACAAACGAAAGCTTCTATGTTCTGGCATCTACTATCACACATCCCGATCGTCTTCCAGAGACAGTAACATACTGTTCAACCCGTCGGGACCTTCTACAACTCCTTGCGCTGGCAGTATCATCGACATCTTCCATCACACTCGCAATACCACAACGGACAACAGGGTTTCGGAAAGCTTCCTCGTCATCTCGCACTACAACGAGTTGAGCGAGCTCGACTCGACGCAGGATACTTTTCGGAGGTTCCCCATCGCCGGAGGTCGACTTGTGTATAGATCCCTTGCCCCAGGGTACTCACTCATCCGGCCTGAACAAATCCTGTGTCACGTCGCCAAGACCGCTATCGAATTCCCGTCAATCTCTCAGCCTTGCTTCCACGTCCTTCCTCTCGATCGAGTATGTGAGCGATTAGCGTTATGGGACTATCACTGACCTGCCTTCAGATGCTCCGCTATGCGAACATGAATACAGCTCAAATGTCTGAAGGAGTAGACGGCGATATGAATTAGGGCTAGTACATGTATGTGTATACACATTGCGCTGCGGGCTGCGCTATATCCGTGATGTGCTCGCAAAGGGAGTGGACTGGAGGGGTTGTAGTCAGGATAAGATGGCTGCCAGGATTAAACCGGCGTGACACACCTCGAGCTGCAGGAGCTGCAAAGCGTCCTTGCGTTGTCTGCTCTTATACGTGCGCAGCGTATGCTCCGTGACCCAACTTGGTTCCGTCGGCGAGCGGAACCACAGATAGCGATCTACAATCGCAGGATGGCGATCACCCCCGTCTGCAATGCTCCACGAAGTGTTCCATAGCCAGCGCTGGATATCGCCGCTCAGTTCGTTGGTGTGAAGATACAGGTCACCAGGTCTCGTGTCCAACGTCGGAGGATGTGTGAGAGAATAAGGAGCGGAGGACCGATACCAGCGCGTAAGTCCCTCCTGCACTCCCGCACGAAACGGGCGAAGGACTACCGTAGAAGCGAGGTCTGCGGGAGGAGGGATGGTGCTCCAACGTACTGGAACGACAGCGGGAGCAGGATGTGGCGAAGACGCAGAACAACTGCATCTGGGGACTGTTGAAGAGGCATCTCCCGCACCGGCAGCCGGGGAGCCGTACAGGTCCACGGGCGGCTGAGCAACATGGATGGCGCCGCCGGGAGGTAGCAAGGACTCTGGCAACGGCATTGCCCCTTGAGCGGGGAGCTGTGCCGTTGAAAGGCTATTCCTGCGCGATGCAATCCGGGAGGCCTCGCCGCTATCATTCATAGCGGGGTGGATGTGTGTTGAACCCGCTGTGTGGGCGTTCTCTGGCAGTTGGTCCTTTCGTAAGATACTCCCTATACGCTGTGGCAACAACATACCTGTCCGCGGGTTTACACTTGACGCGAGCTGCCTTGTTCGCACGTCGATGGTCGGTTCATGGCTTTGGGCGATAGAGGACTCCATAGCAGGCGTGAGCCTTTCGATAATGAATCGAACCTTCTTCTGTGGGGAAGAGGAAGTCGCATGGAGACCCTCGAAGTGCCGGGAGGAAGGGGAGGAGCGCTCAGTCAAGACGGTCGACACGATATTGCCGATACCCTGGGGATGAGACGACGTTGTCTGATCGCGTCCCCAGGTGGCGGAGCCGAGAGGAATCAAGATAGAGGTGTCGTTTTTCGGAGACTCTTCAGTGGCAGGCCATGTTGCTTGAACGAGAGTGCCGATAACGGGGGATGAGCGACGATCGGAGTCTTCAACGTCTGGAGAGTCTCGACAGAGTGGTGTAGGATCCTTCAAAAATCGTAGACCGTTCCATAACTAACTGGCAGATCTATCCGCTGGTAGAGCAACTCACATCATGGGCATCAAACTGTGGACGATAGGAGCGGACTGCACCCGGCGCGTCGATATCCATTGGCAGGTTCTCCTGTTGATTCGCGCTGACCCGTTGTCCGATATACGCGCGAAGGAATGACGCGGGTTGGATGCACGTGCTTGAACTCGGGCCAAATTCTTGAACGGCAGCTTGTAACGGTATCCTCTCTTTGCCATCTGCTCCAGGTCTTGCATCCCAGTGAGTCCGTACCAGCGTATCGATCTAAAAGAGCTTACCCGTTGTGAGTTGAGTCGTGGGTATTTACGTGATCTTTTTGTGGCAGATTGTGCGACACCCGTATGGAGAAGCGTCGCCTGTTGATATGATTCTTCTGTGAAAGAGAGATGAAGCGATGCGTGCGAGCATGATCACTAGAGCAACACACCTTCCACTGCCTTCGGATGTCTTCATCTGGAGAAGGGAATGCCCCACAAATGGTGAAGAGGCGACGATTACGAGCCATGGAGGGAGGACTTCGGGTTTCGAGTCCTGACTGGCAGTCGAGGTGAAGTAGTAGCAGCGAGCTTGGAAAAGATGGGGGTCGATCGAAGGGTACCATGACAAGGATTTATATGTAAATCGAAGCAACAGATTGCACAAAGTCGAAATGTACGTCGACTCGCAAAGGCACGTCGAGCAGTATTTGAGGAGGACGGCTCAAAGGAATGTGGAAAAGAGCTTCATGGTGCAAAGGGGCGCTTACAGGCGCTTGTTTGCCGGTTACCGGGACGCCGGTGTAACGGGCCGGGGGGCCCGATAACAACGTGTAACGGTCAGAGCCGTTCGAGGAGGCGAGGCGGAGACGAGGCGAGGCGAGATAGAGGAGAAGCGAGAGGTCTGGCTATTACTGGTGTTGGTTCGACGAAGAGGTACAAACCGCGCGGGCGACAGGATGAGGTGCGCGTCGGCGGTAAGCGCCGACGCCTCGTATCGATCGGATCTCGTGGGCGCTTACACCGTGTACCATACGCGAACACAACCGAAACTCGACAAGTACACTATGAATGGCCGTGAGCTAAGGTAAGAGTCCGTGAAGTACATAAAGTGTCCATTGCTAACTAGAATGGCCGTGGTAGTGTAATGTGGTCATTACACCACCTCCCTTTTCAGGGTGAGCGCAGTATGCGCGAAGACTGACTCGTCGCCGGTAGGGAATGGCACGGGTCAACCCCCGGGTGCGGTCAACGCAACCCGCACCCGTACCCGCCAAGTACCCGCACCCGTGCACCCACGGGTGCTGGTATAGACGCCGGGTACCACGGGTACCACGGGTATGGTACCCGTGACGGGTCACAGCAAGGTTTGAGCTCAGGTCGTCCTGCACGCGCACTATCGAGCACTCTACGTACATCTATACACCACCTAGCCCACTAGTACATGCTTTACACCCTCGCAATATCATTCTACATGCCCCTGGCACCATACAGGCCCACCTGTACCCTAAGTCTCCAAATCTGCGTCCTCGGAATCCGACTCGCCATCCCAAGGATCAAACATCCCGAACAGATTGACACCGGGAGGATAGGCATCCTAGGAACTCATTAGGTCAGTCTCCGGTCTCCAATTGCACCTAAAAAATCGCGGAAATAGTGTGCTTACAGGTATGCGGAAGCGCGCCCACTCGGCAAGGTTTTGTATGAGGTCCTCCCCAGGTGTCCGGAGGTAGCGTCCCATCGCGATTGACGTGCGCAAGCAGTCGCGCATCTCGTCCCACGCCCTGTGGTAGTCCGCATCGAGGGGCTTCTGGGCGAACCAGCGGTGCACGTAGGAAACGGTCATGACCGTGTCGTGCTGGTCTGCCGTGAGCGGCACCTCCTCAAACCGACTGATTGCATCGTGAGCGGCCGCATACCACGCGTGGGGACTTAGGGCACGAGCTCGCGCAATAGTGGACGGGAAGGCCATCTGTGGGAGGGATGACCGAGCAAAAAGTGAGTTCCACCCGCCCTCTCACTGCTCACTGACATATCTGTACATACCTTGATGCGTGGTATAGCCCTCCCCGCAACCGTACCCTCAATCATGAGGTACACATGCATCGCGTCGGGGGCGATGTCCAAGATCGCCTCTTCGCAGTCAAGCTGGAGCTCGGCTCGCCTGTCTCCGCCCATCGCCTCCTCCCCCTCTGATGTAGCGGTCGCATCGGCCGGCGCACCATTGTCATTTGCGCCATTCAATGGCCCGGTGCTGGCGGAGGTGTCGGTTGTGTTGCCAGAGGTTGGCGACGGTGGCCGGGCAAGCAGATCCTGCTGATTGAGGATCGGGCTCGCTGTCGAGGTGTCGTGTGCGGGGCGAGGTGCAGAGGCAGAAGACTGTGAAGTCATGGACATAGCGCGATGAGGAAAGACGAGGAGAGGTAGGGGGATGTAGGCGTGAGTGTTAGAGCTACAAAAGCGACACTGTCTGCCATCGCGAGGGGTACGCCTTATCGCTGCTCGCAATTTTGATCACTAACCCATTTCGATACGCCCAGTAGATATCAAGCCTCATACGACGCAGAAGGGCCGTCGGGGTACGTTTAGGACTACAATTCCACCCTGAATAAATATATTTAACTACTCGCAAGGTGTGCGCAGAAGTCCGTGTAGTGCACAGAAGCCGCGTGACAGTTGGGGCATGCACTGGGGCGCCACATGTATGAGCAGCGCATGAAGGTCCGCGAGAATGCGCGCATAGGGCCACACACGAAGGGCCGTGCACAAAAGTGCACGAAGGAGAATGCACGCATAGGGTCACGCACGAAGGGGCGCGCATGAACACGCGAACAAGCAGCGCACAAACAGGAAGTGCGAGGTAGGAGGGGTAGGGGTTCGCGTTGGAGTGCAAGGAAGCAGGGGCGGGGTTCGCATTGCAAGAGCAGCGCGCGAACGGGCGGTGCGAGCAACGAGGCGCCATATTCATGTACATACCAGATGCGAGAGAATCAGAACACTGTACAGTACTACTTGAGCAAAGACAGATCAATCTTGTCCCAGCCCTCTTCCATCTCGAAGTCGGAGTCATCACCCTCTACATCATCCAACTGACCGGCCTTGCGCGCGTCCGACTGGTGAATGAAGCTGGTGAGACTCCAGTTGCCTGCGCACATCAGTGCGCACGTGCTTTGAGGGCTGAGTCGGTTGCGGGTGTGCGGTAGAGCAAGGCGACCGCGGCTGAACGTTCACTCAGGATCGACGGACGTAGCTATGGATGAAGTCAGTGAAGTTCTAGGTGTTGCAGCGGCTGGATCAGACACCGGACATACCTGGGATACTGAGGTAGTCCAGGGCCATTCGCGAGAGGTTGGGGAAGGATGCACGTTGATCATTCCACCACTCGAGCGCGTCCTTCACACGTTCGGGGTCTGTACTTAGATACCTAGTGAGCTCATCGCTGACTTCATCGTCCACGATGTCTTCATGCTCTAGAGCCTCGAAAATGTTCATATCCGGCTGTGAATGGGGTCCTGTGTTAGCGACCAATTGTATATGGGCATGCCAGCGGCATACCTTCTCATTCACAGGTGCATCTTCGGTGCTGCTTTCGTCCGAGCCGGAGTCGTGCCTCGCACGCGGAATATGATTGGCGTACCATTTTTCATACTCTGTCCTAATGATGTTGCGCGCATTTGTGATCCAGTCATGCCTCCACTTCATCTTCTTGAAGTAGGAGAGCTTGTGGCGAGGGTGGAGAACTGCAGGTAGGGATATGAGTAAGTAAAAACTTAGAGCAGCATGGCTCCGGCGTGCAGCACACCCGCGCTGTCAAGCACCAAATTGGATTGGTACTTGGTCATGCAATAGCCACCAAGGCACTATCACCAGACTAGCCGGACATTCCACTCTGTCATAAGGTGTAGCACGCCAGAGGATGACTAATCAGTATTTCCTCATACAAGTCTTGCTTAGTCAAAAAGACATTACTAGCTTGGGGAAGCCCCAAAGATGCTACCCCACAGCTTGGCCAGGTTACCCCAAACCCCAACAGGTTTGCCCCACCCCAATGCCCCAAAGTTCCCAGAGTCCTTGAGGAAGGTTCCAGAAACATCCGGAATATCCTGGAGACCTCTATACCATAAAGACAGCAGAATGCAGTAAAAATTGTGCTAGGACGTTCTGGTAAGTTCCGGAATATTCTAGAACCCTTAGGATAATTCTGGGAGGTTCCATACCACACTGGCACCTCCGTTGGGGATAGACTACAATCCGTTGGGGAGCTAGAACCTTGGGGAAAGTCACGGAATAGTCTGGAACATTCCGCAACCCCAAAAGAAAGTGCCCCAGACTACTAAGAAAGGAAAAGGGAACATGCTGGAAGGTCCTAGAAGGTTCTTAAAGGTTCCCCAAAGTATGTAGAATGTAGGATAGTTATTTGTAATTCGCTTAGTCAGCGCCCCTTCAGAAAGGTATAAATACCGGCCTGAGGGAGGAGCCCAGGACAATCAACAATCTTCAGTTCCCAGCACACAGCAGCAGGCACTTTGTTTAGTCCCTAAGTACCATAAGGCAATCTCACCAAACCCAAGGGGTAAGGAACATTGCAGGTAGCTTAGTCAGAGAGAGTAAGTAAGCATAGGTAAGGATAGGATCAGCAGGCAGAGCCCTGGATCCGCAGCAGTAAGACAAGTCAGACACAGGCCGCCAGCGATAAGGCGAAGCTCTGCCAAAATTCGTATAGCAGATACGGAACGACAGAGAAGGCTCTAGAAAAGTCTAGTAGCATCAGAAAGTATCAGGAGGAGCTCAAGTAGAGCCCTCAATTAAACAGACAGACCAGGAGGAGCTTACAAAGAGCCCTCAATCAGTACTAATACCCGCAGGCATCAATACCGGGAGATTTGTGCATAGATCTTCAGGACTATCCAAGTCCGTAGAGTGGAACGAACTCGGCGAAGCCTCTGTTGGAAAAGTAGGAAACCCCACACGCTTTGCGGCACGCTCGCGCCTTCAGGATTGAAGAGCCCCTTTCAACCCTCGACAACAAAACAAATTTCTGTCTTTGATGTCGACCACTATAAAATCAAATAAAACACGCTCACACCCAATCCCCAACGAGCACGACAGCGCGGGACGAGGGAGATCCAAGGCGGGATACCAGACGTTCAGCGCACACAATGAGCGGATTGTCTGCAATGCGCGCATTGCGGACGACGCACGTCGTGCACAATGATTCACGCGCTCGCGGCAGAGGAAACGCGCAGTGAGCACGTCCGTGCGTGGACAATGACCCGAGCAAGAGAGCGAAAGGGACTTACTCATAGCGATGCGGTACGTAGTCGAGTCGTCGGTAAAGGAATAGTACTTGTTTAACGTGCGCTGGGCCAAGCCGGCAGATATGCGGAGGGCGGAGTCGAAGGCCTGCTCGTCGTGAGATGCTGTCGTGAGATGAGCATCAATGTGGTCCATGGCGGGGATAACAGAGGCGAGGTTGGGTGTTTGCTTAGAAAAGAAGGTCGTAGCATCCTTGAAGACCTAGCAGTACAAGCACGAGTACGGTGAGGGTGCCAACGAGGGAGAGTAGGTGCGCGTCAGTACATGCCCTTTTCAGGAAACAAGGTTCAGAGGCGACGTGGCTACGAACCTTAAGTATGTTATGCAGCTGCCTCGCAATCTCCCACTCTCTCTCCGATACCTCAAAGCTGCGCAGCCCGTTACTCTTGTCGCTACACAGCTGGGTGAGGGCTTTCTGGTGCTTCAGGCAACTGTCCAGCATGTCAAACGTCGAATTCCACCGCGTCCGGACGTCTCGAGGGATCAACACGACCGGTTGCCCCAGCTCCGCCAAGAGCTCCTTCCACACGGGCAACAGTTTCGTTGTTGAGTGCACGATTTTGAAGGCGAGCTTTCGGAGCTGCAGGTTGCGGAACCATTAGTGAGTGTATGTGTGTATCGCGAGGAGAACTCACCTTGGCCATTGTGAGCTTCACAGGAAGGACCTCACGCTCGAACTGCGCCCGCTCCTCGTCCGTAAGCTCTGCCATCCCATCTACCTCGTCATCAGCATTGTCTGACTCGTCTTCTTCACCATCGCCAGCGGCCATCTCTGCCTGGGTTGTGATCTCCTCGCTCTCCATCTCCTGCACGAGCTCCAACAGCTCCCGCTCATCTCCATCGGCCGTCGCAGGGTCTCGCTTGTTGCGAACATCAAAGTGCTTGATCAGCGACTTTGCAACCAGGTTAAGCACATGCGCGAAGCAGCGCACACAGTACAAGTCGCCGGGGAAGCCTGGCAGCAAGTCCATCAACTTCTCGACCATTGTATCGTTATTCGAAGCATTGTCGCAAGTGATCCCCATCATCTGCGAGATCGACAATGGTGAGTACTGACTGCTTGTGTCGTATGGACGTTATCTCACCTTCTCTGCGATGCCAAACTCTTTCAGCACCCCAGCGAACGCACTTGCCAAGTTCACACCGCTATGCGTCCACGCAACCTCGATGAAGTCGAGGAGCAGGCACACAGGCTTGCCATCGACCACAAAATGGACCGTTATCGCCATGAATGCACGGTGGTTTGGCGCCGACGACTCGTCCGATGCGAAGTGAAGGTTGCCTTCATACTCCTGAGACTACGGTAAGCATGTGATCGCTCTGTGAGAACATCGCTGATAGTGCTCTCTACCTGCAGAACCTTCGCGATGCGATTGTGCGTTCGCGCGAAGACAACCTTCAAATCGCGCGATACTGTCGATGGCGATGGCACAAAGTACCCGGGGCGGCCCGTCTTCAGCAACAACAGCAGCGCGCGATCTTTGACAATCTTGAATGGACGTAGGCTCTCAGCAACCCACCGGATGAACTCTGTGCGTGCCTCGACACGGGTATGGGCACGATGGCTGTAAGTGACCATGCCCGTCTTGCGCTCAAATGCCTCGGTGATTGACCCATCGCGCAGGAGTGATCCAACGATCTTATCACGGACTTCATCAACGTTCTTCGCATTCTTGGCCTCGCGCACCGTGTCATGCCCCCAGCAGCACTTCATGTGGCATTGCAAGTTGCTGGTGGACGCCTGGTCCTTCTTGTCGAGGAATCGGTTCACCGAGACGCCACAGCCGCGCGCCGCGCACTTGAACGTTAGCGCACGGCGAGCTGTTGGGCCAACATATTCGATGGTGGGCTCATGGAAGAACGCGTACATTGGTGAGTTCCACCTTTTCTTCAGCCGCTCTGTGACGAGCTCATCAGTGGCATGCACCGACCATCATACTGACATCTACTCACCCAAAACCACCTCATCGTCCTCATCAGTGGCCTCTACTAGTATGTCAGCATCAATGCCGGCATCGTTCGCATCCTCGTCGTCCCCGCTTCCCTCAGAACTCGAGTTGTCGTCCACATGTATCGCTTTGTCGCTAGTTGTACCGCGCGCACTTTTTTTGCTGGATGTATCAACGGGCTTGCGCGCGCCGCGCGACTGTTGCGAGGTGCTGGTGCTTGTCGAAGCGGACGTGGCCTTCGCGGGTGTTGCTTTGTTTTTTTTCGCAGGCGGCGGCGGCGGGCTAGTACTTTTGCGCGCCTGCGATCGCTTGCTGGTGCTTGCCTTGGTCATGTAGTCACAAGTGCAGATGTTCGGGGATGTAGGCGGGTAGCTCATGAGCGAATAGAGCGGGAAATAAATTTAGATTGCCTGTCATTTAGACTCAGAGCGGGAGGCCCAAGAGAAACTGTGCAGCACTACCGTATCCGGCAATGATGTGGTTGAGAATTGTATGTCCGAAGCCCCAGCCTCTGCCTGCCCGTGGATGTGCTATGCCTTCCATATTTTGTAGCCGGGTGGCGGGTACGGCGCGGGTGCCCTTATGTGGACCCGCACCTGTACCCGGGCGCCTAACCTGTGAAAACCCGTGAAAACCCGCCGCACCCTTGCCATTCCCTACTCGTCGGGACGACAAGCAGGCTTCGACACATGACCAGAGCGAGTTGTGGTCTGCGGCGGGGGCACGTACGCCTGGCGCAGGTTCACGCGAGGCGCCGGCGGCGGGGACGACGGGCGCGGGGTAGCGAGCGGGACCGCAGCGGGACGACGGGCAGGAGCGGGCACGGAGGACGCGGGCAGCGGTGGGACGGGTGCGGGCATGGAGGACGCGGGTGGCGGGACGGCGACGGACGACACGGGCAGGACGGGCAGAGCGAGTGGGGCGGACGGTGCGGACGGCGGTGCGGAGGCCTGTAAAGTAGAAGAAGGAGTGTCAATAGAATCTGCGGGCACTGGCACGGTGCGCTCAAACACAAGCTGGTGTGGGTGCGGAGCGCGTGGGTGACAGTGGTGGAAGCGGTCAACGAGTTCGTTGACTGCGGGAGAAAGGGAAAGATCGGAGAGCGGAACCCAAGAGTCTTTGTCGGGGGAACGACCCGACCAACGCATGAAGTACTCGTAGCGCTGGCCGAGTTTGTGGGAGTCGAGGACTTGGGAGATGGAAGGGAAGGATAAGGCTGGCCATGGATCAACCCACGGGTGACCCAGATCCTTACCCATGGGTCAAGGCATTTCAAAAGGCTTGACCCAGATTTGCATGAGTCGGATCACTAAAAGATTTGGATCCACGGGTCCGGGTCTGGGTCACTGCGGGTCAAGTCAGGAAAGAGCCTTACCCACAGGTCATGTCACAGGTTAACAGGTCATCTCCATTAAAAACAGTACTCTGAGGTCTACAAATGTAATGAGTCAATGTGTAGCACATCTAGTATGATTATATCTCTGATCAAGCCATGTAGAAGAGCTCTAACACCCTTTGTACAGACTATGATCCCATGGTCAAGAATTTCCTCACTGCCTGTGGAGTACTTCTGTGGCTATGTTTGGCCATGTTCAGCTATGTTTAGCTTATATAGAGTGATTATCCTATCATTGATTTAACAGATCAGTTTTTATATAATATAGAGCATGGTTAATGTCATATTTCTCCCGAAGATCCTTCCTGGAAGGATCTTCGGGAAGTGAGAAAGGATTGGGAGATGCATGGGCATGAAATTTGGAAGGGTCGGAATAAGGTTCGAGAAGAGAGACGTGAAAGACAGGGTGAAGATGGGAGAGGTACGGGGAAGGCGAAGTTGGTAGGCATGGTCAGAGATGGCACACTCGATGGGGAATGGACCGAGTCGGTGGTGGTCGAGTTTGCCGGACAGATGTGTCGTCTTGATGTTGCGGTGAAGCAACCACACGAGTTGGTCACGAGCGTACTTGGGTGAGTCAGCAGCACGCTTGTTGAAGTAGCGAGCCTGGCGTTCTTGAGCGTCCTTGAGCTCAGCGTGGAGTTTGTCGTGAAGATGTTCCAAACGCGTGGCTAAGTTGGTGGTGGCAGGTACGGACGTGCACTCGGTGAGCTGCAGCTTGAAGGTCTGGTAGAAGCCGCAGTTGGCGAAGAACGGTGTTTGCTTGGTTGAACAAGTTCACGTTGTTGTTGAACGCAAACTCAGCGAGCGGGAGATAGTCAACCCAATCATCTTGCTGATAGGATGCGTACACCTGGAGGTACGTCTTGAGCATCTGGTTGGTACGCTCAGTGAGACCGTCCGTCTGTGGGTGATACGCAGTCGACATATCGAGCTTGATCTAAAGCAAAGAAGTCAGTTCTTTCCAGAATTGAGATACAAAGACCGAACCATGGTCCGACATGATCGAGTCGGGCAGTCCGTGGTGTCGGAAGATGCGGTTGAGGAATAGCCATGCTAGGCCCGGTGCGTCAATGGTCTCGTTGCATGGAATGAAGTGGGCAGCACGGGTGAGGCGGTCGCACACGACCCAGATCGAGTTGTAGCCATGCGAAGGCGGCAGCTTGACAATGAAGTCCATGGTGATGGATCTCCATGGCCGCGAAGGGATGTCAAGTGGATGGAGAAGTCCGTATGGCTTGTGACGCGGTGTCTTGATGCGAGTGCAAACATCGCACGCTTGGATGTAGCGGTGAATGAAAGTCTGCATGCCCGGCCACGAGAAGTCACGGCAGACGAGCCCGAGTGTGTGAACACGCCCAGGGTGACCTGCAACGAGAGAGTTGTGGCGCATGCACACAATATCAGCATGAAGGGACGCAGGTACAAAGAGGAGACCTTTGTGGAAGACAAGATTGCCTTCCTGCGTGAAGTCAGTGTCGCCACGCGTGAGCGCCTCTCGCCACTCGGTGTCTGCTTGGTACACATCTTGAAAGCGCTTGAGCATCTCCAAGTTGTCGACGGCAAGAGTGGTCAGGGATGCGATGGTGGTTGGCGACATTGAAGGGCGAGCAGGCGACAAGCGCCTTGGCTTGAAGGGTAGAGATGTTCTGTGCACAAAGGAGTGAGTAGAATTTGTTCTTGGAGGCGTAGGACGTCATCCCCTTCTCGAGGCGTGAAATCGGGCCGCCTCGAGGGCGCATCAGCAGGGTTTTTAAGCCCGGGAGCGTAGTCCAAACGAAAATTCAACTCCAAAAGGAACATAGACCAGTGCGCCTGGTGCTGATTGAGAACACGAGAAGACATGGAATACTCAAGATTTTTGTGGTCTGAGATGACCGAAACGGGCGTTGCAGTGCCGATCGTCCATCCACGCATGTCACGGAAAGACTCCACGATGGTGAGGAGCTCTTTGTTGTAGACATTGTAGTTGATTTTGGCCGGCGTGAGCTTGAGTGAAAAATATGCGACAGGGTGAAGGAAACCCTGCGCGTCCAGCTGATGGAGGACACCTGCAATGGCAAAATCTGAAGCATCAGTGCGTAATGTGGAAGGGAGCGAAGGGTCGAAGTGGCGAAGCAAAGGTGAGGATGTGAAGGCGCGTTTCAGCGTGTAAAACACTTCAACAGCCGCAGGTGTGAGCGCAAATGGCAGCTCGACTGCATCCTTGCGCATGAGTGCGTTGAGCGGGACAACAATCTTCGCATATCCATCTATAAAACGACGATAGAAATTAGTAAACCCAAGGAAAGATTGGATATCCTTAACCGAGCGCGGAAGAGGCCATTCCGCAAACGTGTTGAGCTTGCGTGGGTGCATCTTGATGCCATCAACACCCAGCAAGTAGCTGAGGTACTCGACCTCCGACTTGTTGAACTCGCACTTCTTGGCATTGGCGTAGAGGCCAGCCTGACAAAGGCGCTTGAGACGGACGTGTTTGTTGTGCTCTTCCTGCGAACAAGAAAATATAAGTATATCGTCAAGATAGACAATGCAAATCACGTCGAGGAGATCATGGAGTGTCTCCTGAATAAAGGCCTGAAAAGTGGTGGGAGCATTAGTGAGTCTGAAAGGCATGACGGTGTACTCAAAGAGACCGAGGTGCGTGCGGAAGGCAGTCTTCCACTCGTCACCGTCACGGATGCAGATGAGGTTGAACGCATTCTTCAAGTCGAGGACTGTGAAGATGGAGCATCCACGTACACTGTCGAGGAGGTCATCAACGAGAGGGATGGGATAGCGGTTCTTCTTTGTGATTGAGTTCAAACCACGATAGTCGACGCAGAGGCGAAGCTCACCAGTCTTCTTCTTGACAAAGAGGATGGGGGCACCGGCGGAGGATGTCGAGTGGCATATGAAGCCCTTCTTGAGGTTCAACTCGATGTAGTCAAATAGAACTTCACACTCTTGCTGTGAGAGATGGTACATCGGACCGAAGGGCGGAGACTTGCCGTCCTCAGTCTCGATGGACATGTCAACTGAGGGGCGGTGTGGCGGAAGTGTCTCGGCCTCGACGGGAGAGAAGACGGAGGTGAAGTCGTGGTACTTGTCAGGGATGGATGAGAGGAGCTTGTCATCTGCCAACAACGATGGCGGAGGCTCGGGTGGAGGTGATGCTGGAGCAGGCGTGGATGGAGGTGAGGAAGTCGAGGGCAGCACAGGGTCCATTGCAAGCGAGGCAATGTTGTAGCTGCGGGTGCCCTTCGGGTGATAGCGAAGCAGCACGCAATTGCCGGACTTCGCATACTTGCGGAAGCGTGCGGAGTTGACAAATGAGACATTTAGTGCTGGCGGAGGCGAGGACGACGATGAGGGAGCGAATGAGGGGAGGAAACGAGCGAAGAGCGAAGGAACGGAGGAGGGCGGTGCCGCAGTTTGACCGAAGCCAATGCTGGGCCCAACATGAGAAGCGAGGGGTGAGGTCGAGAATGTGGACAGGTACGGGGAGTGTCGGGATGTGGCGGGCACACTTCGATGCAGAGAGCGGTCAACAGTGTCCGATAACGAGGGAACGAGAGTGTGGCTGCATAGACCGAGGCCTAAACTGACCAAAGTGGCAGAGACAGAGTGCGTAGACAGGACGGAGGGGGCGACCTGGGTAAGACCAAAGCCTTTGCCCAGTGCAGAGACAGGATATGAGGGATTCGCGCCGCAGCACGAAAGAGCGAGCCGGTTGCGTGCCCAGTCAATGACCGGGTTGTGGTGTTGCAGCCAGTCAAGACCTAGAATGATGGGGAACGGAACGGAGACAACACCGAGGGTGATGTTTTCGGAGTGGTTTTGGACGGAGAGTGAAGTCAGTACATCATGGGTGACAAGCCCTGAGGCAATTGGGCGCTCGTCGACAGCGGTAATGGGTATGGGCACGTCCTTGAGACGGCGAGGCAGGGAATGTCGATTTGCAAAATCAAAGGAAATACAAGAAGTGGTTGCACCGCAGTCGACGAGCGCGTACATATGAACAACTTGTCAACTAGGAAAACGAAGGGTAACAGATGTACACTGCGGCCACATACGTCCTTGAGCTGCTCTGCTCAATCCAACATCATGTACATTGACGACCACCATGTGGGACTGTCAAGGAGGAGTTGATACACCTTCTTCTTATCGTTACAAAGTTGCAGTTGCTTGAACAGCTCTTTTTGCTTTGCCGATGAACATTCCTACAAGGTGCATATATCAGCACACGTGTAAAAACAGAGATGAACAGCTTACCTTGATATAGAGCGATAAACTCAGTCTGTATTCACAGGACTAGTAATACAAGCTATGCGCCTATGGAGCAATAAACTACGATGCTAATCAGTAAGCTAGTCAAGTAAGAAGTCATGTGGTAATACTCACCTCAGTCTGTATTTGCAGGACTGGGGTGAGCTCATGCGCGATGGCACGTATAAGTTTAGTACATGTAACAAGAACCTATTGTAGATCACAGATCTGCAAGATGTGGATGCGCCGCCATGAATCAGCATAAAACAAATAAAATTGAACAAGACAGGAGCCTTCAAGATGAACACAATTGCGTGCTGCGCACCCCTAACCACCTTGTTGCAAGCTCATGCACGGCTTGCCCGTGACACCCTCAAACTCCAACACTTGACACTGATGCACTGCACAAGACCAATCACATCCCACCTTGCACCATGCCAATTGACGAGCTCAATGTCCGGAGCATAAGGGTCATAGTGGGGGTTTTTGCTGTACACGTCAAGAACGGCTTGTGTGGCAAGATTGATAATATGTGCAAGACACCTGTGACAAAACACAGTGAGTACTAAGTCTAGGATGGCACTGCAATTGCATCATGCCATGGCATGTGCAGAAGGCAGATACACACACTGGACATATTGTTCTATTTCATCAAACAGTGTCCCCGTTGCCTCCTCCATGTGTTGCACAAAATGCGCCAGCATCGTGCAACTTATATGTAATGACTAATAATAACCAGTTATGGACCAGTCAAAGACTGGGACCTAATATCTATTATTCAATCAATCAAGAATCAATCTTAATGTGCAGTATACAATCATTTATGACCTATCACTTTACAGCTAAGGGTTGAATATCAAAAACTAACAGTGAACACATATTCTTCAATCAATCAAGTATCAACCCTGATGTACACTATACAATCATCTTTGGCCTATTACTATAAACATTTGTTAAGGGTTGTGCTGTAGAGAGTTGAGACTGACTTGTGTGCCAGTTAGAGGTTGAAACCTAACATTGCCGCATATCATTCAATTAATCAGGTACCAATTTCAATGTATAGTATACAGTGATTTGATACTAGATGCTTCCACGTTTCCTGTAAATACCTATGCCCTTGTGGCCAGCACAATCCAGATTCCCCTTGGCTTGGACTCTATTTTCTCTCAAAGAATTCTCAGTGACTCTGTGAAGATCTGCAAACCCTGCAAACCCTGTGAAGATCCACTGGCAAATAGTGCTGAGCATTGTGATAGCATTGCAGAATACCTGCAAGACCTGACACAGGCAGAAAAATTTCTTCTGCATACATTGGTGATATGTCTAGACATGCATCAAAGGCTTATAGCCGAGGGGGAGAAGATGTTCCTGATGTCCTAGTTCCGCTGTGTATTGTGAGTGTCCTTCCAAAGTCTACGCGCTCCTATACCCCATATGACACTCCACCCCCACAAGGAGTGTCAGTGCAACTCCCTCCCACCAGGTCAGGAGAGATAAGCTTACTCAGCCCCTTCCTGCACCCTCTGTGTTTGTAGGGAACTCAGGATTGTACTCGGAATCCCCCGCTCACACAGGTCACCCCTTGGGTCTCGTCCTCTCGGCCCATCGACCCTGATGCCCTAGCGGCCATTATGGGAGGCTTGAGCACATCAACACTGCTCCAGTGTGGGGCCTCCAGCGTAGCACAACTCAGTTTAGGTGCAGCTTGTGGGT
>NW_007360331.1:1284658-1356903 GCF_000271585.1 Trametes versicolor FP-101664 SS1 | reverse complement strand
AACCAACCGGTAAGGACAGAAGTGCGTCCAAGTTCAGAGGCCCAGAGTGCTGGAACTCAGAGTATCTAGAGCTCAGAGTTGAAGTGCACACAGAGTGTGACACTTATTTACATAGTTATGTGCTACTAATGTTCATATGCAATCATCCACCTGTAGTTGAATATACTCACTCAATCAAATGCAAAGTTCAATACCAGCTTTTGCTCCACTCTCCCACAGTGCACGGGGGTTTTCAGACTCTTGTCCACACTCCAGTCTCCATAGCACAACCTTTGACAAATGTGTATAGTGATAAGCCAAAGACAATTGTATAATGTACATCGAGGTTGATACTTGATTGATTAAATAATATGTGTCAGCTGTTAGTTTTTAATATTCAATTCTCAATCATATAGTGATAGGCCATGAATGATTGTATACTCCACATTAAGATTGATTCTTGATTGATTGAATAATAGATATTAGTACCCAGTCTTTGACTGGTCCATAACTGGTTATTATTAGTCATTACATATATGTTGATCATATTGCCAACATGGTTTATGCTGAGTGGCAGGCCTTTATTGGTTTACTGTACCCTAAAAACGGAGTTTTCACTTAGGGGTCTATTACAGTGTTTTAGCTAAAAGTGTGTGTAATGTGTGCATGTGTAGGAAAATAAACATCTGTTTTCCAATGCTCAGAGCTAACCTACATGTCTGGAGTGGCAGATGTGGCACCTTGCAATATGTTTGAAAACATTGAGATGTTAACCAGAATCAATATAACATATAATGAGTGTCATTAGTCACAGTGCACACACCAATACCACGTTGATCTTAGTTTACATAGAATCCTCGAGCACAGAACATCCATCAAGAACCCATTACAAAAGGTTTCATGCAATGCTCTCATTATAAGTTCTAATAAAATCAGAACACTGAGAGAAAATAGGGTTTCAATGAGTTCTCGAATCTTGGTGTTTATGAAGAGATTATCTGGTATCCTGCAGTGCTTTGACACTGCAAGCATCATGTTTCTATAGTGGATGAATGATGCAACCACAATCAAACATATCTCACACATAAACATAAAAAACCAGGCTGGTCTTTCTTTGACCTTTGTTTCACTTTGTTCAGGTTTTATAGTGAGATCTTATTCATCATAATCTTGCAAATGCCATTCAAACATTATATTCAACAAGCTCACAAAGTGATGTTCTTCAACATTGTTATAGCATCCAAACAAAGATCAAGGTTATCAGATGGTCTTCTCTTACAAAGATATACAGGCCTGTTCAACTATAACTTCAATGAAACCATTGTGGTATAACAACATATGAAGCCACTGGCTTCTATCAGATTCCACATGGCCCTTTGGTTGTATCAAATCAGGATAGGATCATGCATCACATGTGTGAGCCACAGAAGGTAACAGGAAAGATGTAACCTATGAAACTATTACATCAAATATCCATCCATGTTTGGTGATTTCATTAGTTTTTCATTTAGTCACCTTTCACGGTGTTATCTAGATCAGATCGCGGAAACCATGGCCCAATGCCCACGGTGTGGGGAGCGATGTCTCACCCCGCTAGCCATATCGGCTCTGCTTCTGCACTCGGTACGTCCTGGACCTCACTTCAAAGCTCTCCCTAGTTTCCGCTGCGTCTGAGTTACACTCCGGTACTTACGGACCTACAGGGAAGACAGGCGCTGGGACATGACGCAACTCGACGGCCCCGCGGTCGTGATATTCATCGTCACGTTGCTGCGGCGAGGGGCGTCATGACGGCCTGGATGGTGAGTCAGCGTGAACCCGAAGCGGGTAAGTCTGATCTCTCCGAAAACATTGCGTGTCTGATACGTCTTGTGCGACAGAAGCATCTTAGGCACACGTCCAAGACGTAGTCAGAAAACCCGCGATCCGTGGGGCCACGGGCACCCGCGAGCTGTTCTGGGGCGCCGCGAGCACATAGGCTGTGGGAGGAGTCATTCGATTCACGACGCGTTGGTCGGGATAATTGTTGCAATGACATCTATGAACGGTACGTCCCGTAAAGCTACCTGCAACACGCCGCTGATTAACCAGCTGCCTGTCAGACGTCTCCACCGCCGTTTTACGGACTACTACAGTCGCGGGCGCAGTGGAGCTTTTCAGAGGCCGTGTATTCGCATGCGCGCGCCGCAATACTGACGTTCTGTGGTGCAGGTCTACCCCGCTTGCCGGCACTCTCGATCTGACGCTGATGGCGACTTCTTCCAGCTCTACCGACATGGCTCCTGTCTTACGTAGACGAGTCCGCTTGCAGCGCGTCGCAATTTCGCGTTCCGCCGCAGGTCTACTCGAACCGTCTCTCGGAGGTCGTCTCCGGAAATGCGATCAAGAAGCTCAACCTTCCCCGAGAGGAGCTCGTTATCTTGACCAAGGCGAGCCTATCGATAATGGTGACTGTGCCCATCATCTGACGGGGAGCGTCCTCCGTGATACTGACAGGTATGCTGCCCGGTGGGGCTGACTACAGTGAGATGAACACGGTCTTCAACCCCGCGAAGGCGGAGAGCGTCATCAACCAGAAGGGCTGAACGGCAAGCATATCACCGATTCCGTAAAAGCGAGCTCAAGCGTCTGCAGCCCGAGTATATCGACGTCCTGCAGTGCCACCGGCTTCGAATACGACGCCGATTGCGGAGGCGGTAAGCGCCGATGGTTCGATGGTTGATGAAGGCTCGACGGCGCGCACGACACTGATCATTCGATGCGAGTTTCGTAGATGCAACCTCGGCATGACGTCGTGAAGGCGGGATATGTTTGCTACGAGATCCTGCTCTGCCTACCAATGTACGTCTTCAAGCCTTACGCAACCCGCCCAACAACCCCTCACATCTGTTCTTCGTTCCAGTCATCCAGATGCAGAGTACGCCGCTCGACCTCCACGCGCGATCGCAAACGAAGCTGCAGAATTGACGCTTCCACAGACTACGCGATCACGCACAACCTGACGCCCTTCATCTCGATGCAGAACCACTGCTCGCTCATGTACCGCGAGGAGGAGCGCGAGATGTTCCCGACGCTGAAGATTTTCGGAGTTGACTCGATTCCGTAATCGCCCCTCGCGCGCGGGCTCCTCAGCCGGCCGGACGCTGCGTCGTCCAAGCGCGGCGACACCAACCCGTACGTGCACCCCCGCACCCTTCGACGGCTGCAATTGCCACTGTTCCTCACACTCTCACGAACAGGATCCTGGCCAGGTACAAGACCGAGGCTAACCTGCAGGTCGTCGACCGGTGCGTAACTGGCTGCACTTCCGGGCGACCATGTCTCCTCTGACCATCGCCTCGCTGCGTCATAGCGTGGAAGAGCTCGCGAAGAGGAAGGGCGTGAAGATGGCGCAAGTCGCGCTCGCGTGGATCTTTGCGAAGCCCGGTGTGTCCGCGCCCATCATCGGCACGACGAACCTTTCGAACCTCGAGGAGCTTCTCGGTGAGCGGGCTCGCGGGCACTCGCCGCACGCATAGTGACAGAGCTGATGAGGGGTCGTAGGCGCGCTGGACATCAAGCTGTCCGAGGAGGAGGTCAAGTATCTGGAGGAGCCGTACAAGCCAATGGTCGTCGTTGGGGCTCTTTGAATGTGTGTGTTAGCGCAGAAACATCTTCATACGAGGCATTTTGTCAAAGTGTGTGCTGTGTTGTATTGCTGGACGCCACTCTGTATTGTACGTTAAAATCTGAAAGGCCCTTACAGGAAGTAAGAACGATTTGCGAAGTGGTATACATATTCCACGCTTCATGGTGTCGCCGTGAGGCGCCTGCGTTCTGTATCCACAGGCGGTTGCTCCATTTCACCCCATGCGCCTTCATCGCACGACGCGCGTGGCATGCCCGGCCTTTGAAGCAAGCCGTGTGGCATGCATGCATGGCCGCAACCCTCGCAACGCTTTCGCGACGTAAGCTGTGCGTGTACCCGATACTTATGTTGAGAATAGATTAGGTCAGGTGAACAGAACAGGCAAACCCACGCAAAGACAATACACGCGCCGTCGACTGCAAGTCGGCACGCGAAGCCTCAGCAGGTAGGGGTGCGAGGTCTGCCAGTGTGCTATCCTCGCATACGCTCGAGCTCGCGTATACCACACGATACCGCTGTTCCAGGTTTCAGCACGTCAGGACGGGCCGATGGAACGAGATCGTGCGCACCCTATTATGGTGTCGACTTTTTGGTACGGCTCCAAGGGACTCGGGATGCCGTCCGGACTTGTCTGAGGTGCGCGGTGAGATCGGCGCATAAATCGACCGGAGGGACCAAGCTGCTGTCCTCCGAGTTGTGGCCAATGGGGAGCATCAGCATCTAGTCGTCGAGTGTCTGCGAGTTGCGAGCTTCGGACCATTTAGAGGACATGGACGTGACATCGACGTCGCCCGCTAATGGCCATCCCGGGCTCCATCTCGCGGGGCACGATGCACGAATTAGTAGGTGCCGCATTTGTCTGCTATGGAAGGCTTAGCGTGAGAGCTTCGACGAGACGCATGCCGTGGTGCTCTCGATGGATGCCGACACGCTGATCGCGAAGGGCACGGCATGTGTCTCGTCGGAGCTCTCGCACCAGACGCTTACCCGCATGTGTATCATTTTGTCGAACCGGTAGCAGCAGTCGTCGTACGGGAACGGATGGTCAGGGCTCGCGGCCTCGCAAACGGCGCGGTGGGGTGTCCTGGGAGCGATGAGAATACAGAGGTCTGGGGCGTACCCTTTCACCACGTTCTAGAGCAGGAGGCGGGGCCCGATGGGTCTGAGTGCGCGCAAGCGGTATCAGAAATTTACGGGAACGGTAGATCTTCATCCTGCTGACGGCTTGGGTAGCCAGTACTGTGGAAGGATTGTTGGTCTAGCGATACGCACATTTTTGAGCCAATATGAGGTATGTTTTCTCTGCACTGAATCGAACTGGCTGAGCGAAAGGAAGTCAATTCGGCGTCTTGCAGGGGGCGGACGATCATTGCACAGACAACAGCTGCAGCCAGGGGTTCCCGCGCCCCAGCGGGCCGTCCGTATGCCGCGTACTCTGCGGCGCCGAAGTTCTCGCGTGCGCACCGGTGCAGCTGCCGGAAGCAGGCGACGGTGTCCCAGAAGTCGATGTCCCATGAGGCGCGCGGTCGCGACAGAGAGCGCGTCGGGACGCAGGGTGGTGTGGCAGCTCTCGAAGGGGACTTACGTGTACAGGATGTCGAGCGCGTCGATGTCGGCGCGTCTGCGACCCTGCTAGGTCTGCTTGTGCTCTTTTTACGGCTGTCCCCGGGGTCGTGTGGGCCAGGCAATGGAACGCAGAGCCTGTGTATTGGATGATACGTCGGAGGGCTCGCAGTGCTGTCACGTCTATACGCATTAGTCAACTGGGAAGGATCATGAGTTCGTCTATGTGCTTGGGCGGTGAGCTACGGCATAAATACTATAATAGACATCGAACGTACAGGCTGGTGAGAGAGACATCTAGCTGCTTAAACTGCCTATGCGCGTGTTGGTGGATGACGAGGGTAGAGTGAAAGAAGAGAGACGCCCGAGCTCGGTGTTCTCGGCTTCCGGCTACCGGTCCGGGGTTGCCAGCGGTGTACGTACGAGCGCCTCTTCTCCGTCCTCTCCCTCTTGCCATGTCGTCATCTTTTCAGTCGAGCTTCTGCTCTCTGCCCCTTGCATTCCTGGTTAAACAGCATCCCGGTGAGTATATTCTCATGCGCCTAAAACACACAACTATCGCCATAGCCTGTCGTGTTTACCCAGTGATTTTTCCACCGTCTTGTCTCAGCTGGGATACACTCAGCACACAGCTCGCTCCTCGGGAAGGTACCTAGCCTTCATCAATCTGGAAACAGCTCTCTGTGGGCGCTGTTAATACCTATGTGGAACCTCGTGGCTTCCATATTTGCAGCCCGGCTTGTCTGGAATCTCTTCAAGTCGATGGGCGCTGCGTCTACGCGGCTCATCCAGCTCCTCTCGACAGATCATCCTTTAGCTGCAACTCTATTGTGCCGCTCCTACCCTATCGGTTTCCTTCGTCGAAAGTGATATGGTGTCTAGCACATCGCGTAGTACACTCACGAGCCCTCACAGGTAAGTGTCAATCAGGGAGGCGCCGTACACGCTGCAGGATCTTGCTGACCCATCTATGTACACTGTGCAAGCACGAACTTCGCGAGCAAAGCGTACGCCGCTGCCCCTCATCTAGGAATGCTCGCACATGGGGTAGACAGATGGGAGCTTGCGCGAGGACATCTGTCACGGTGAGTGTCTGCCGCTCGCCGCTCTACGAATGTACGCCTCCCCTTCACTACGCATGCCGTTACGGGAGGCCACGCCGCACATAGCGTCATTCACTACGCCCCCTAGAGGGATATCGTTCACAGCGCGAATGGGGACGCTGCTCATCCTACTCTATATCCTCCGACCGCATGCTCGGCCCTATGCTCAGAGTGCGCGCGGACGGCGCGACCATGGCTTTTTATAATTGGCGACGTGGAGGCCTCCTGCACGCATTCGAGGCGCATCTCCACGTTCCGTGGTAGCACGGCGCGTCGCACACATCTGGATACCGTCCTGGCCGTCGTTGAAGTGGACAATGGATGGAAGGTACGCGGTTCGTCGTCGTCTTCGCCATTCACGTAAGTCTCACGTCTCTACGCTAGCCCCGACAGCGCGGATAGGGACTTATTCTACACTAACAAGCGTAAGATCTCCTGATACCTAGCTCGAAGACGGCCCATTATGGCAACAGAGGACTTTCTCTGTGGGCATGTTTGAATGCTTGTCCACGGAGGCCACGAAAGCTTGGGCATTTCACGCATCATGGCGCAGCTCCCAATGTGTTCTTCCAACCCTGTACCAATCCCCCGCGTCCGCATCCATTCGGTGGACGCAAGAAGAGACACGGTATCGCATAGTAGGTCGTGTCCCCCTCTTCGCCGTAATCGCGATTCACTAACTGCGATCACTATAGGACGACCTCAGCGCCAGACCTCGGTACGTGCGCCCCTTGCGACGAAGCGACGCTCGGGCATCGATTGCGGGGACGGCGTATGTGCAACCAGTCCCGTCCCCGTTTGTACACCGACAGGGCTCCTGACCGGGTGATATAGACTTGATTTGGTGGCTTGCGTACGCGTTGTTGTCTTCAAGTTGCGATGCAGGCCGACCTTACGGTGGAGACTTCCTGCAGCTCGAACGACACGGCTCTTCACGCCGACGAAGTGGCTTCTTTGCTGGTTGCTCCGGCTCTGCTGTGATTGTGACTCACGGACCTGGCGTCAGGATATCGCATTGCCGTCCCCGTTGCGCGGCTCAGACGACGAAGGTGTGCGATCCGGCAGCGAGCAGCAGCGCGGCGGGGACAGTGCGTCTTGCGTGTACTATGTACAGGAGTTTCCCGAGTTACAGTCCCGCAACGCGACGCCCTCTCTGCTGCCCCTGCTCTCTGCGACCAGCTCTGTCCGCCCGGTCAATGATACAACAAGAAATGTAGAGAGCGGGTAGCGACATCGGTGACACGGGGTACTCAAAAACTACCACAAGGATCATCGACGAGAAGGGCCGCTATCGTAAATCCTCAAGAGAGTGTGGAGTGTATACGACGAGGATGTGCAAGAGAAGACGGGGGAATATAGATCATGAGTGGAACTCCGAGAATGTGTGGAGACGTACATAGTGAGAAAGCGGGATGACGATCGGGACCCAAAAATACAATGAGACACATATCGAGATGCGGTGAGACGAGAGAAGGGAGGAGGAAGCATGGGACGCGGATGGTGCATGACGACGTGTAGGGATCAGAGGAGCGGAGAGAGCGGATGTGTGCGCAACGCTGGTGGTTGCTCGTGGAATGGAGATGGGATAGTTGTCGAAGGCGGAAAACGAGTTGTGTGAGCGGCGTCGAAAGCCCGTGAAGGCGAATATTTCTGGGGAGCTGTGGGGAATGTCGAATGCGCGTGAGGGGCGGGGAGATGGTGCCCCCGAGTAAGCAAGACAAGATATCCGCGAGTTGTATTGGACCGCTTCATGAATCATGTAGAGACTCGAGCGATGACGTCGATGTGGTCTTGGACAGGGTAGACAGCGAGAAGAGACAGTCTCAAGATGGTGGATGATTCCGAAGGAAACGATTTGAGCGAATCGAAGGATGTCGATGAAATGCGATTGGGTGTGTTCGAGTGCTTCGTCGGAGCGAGTTCGCGCGAACAGGAGGGACAATTCGGAAGAGGACCCCGGTATTGCCAGAGCGCGAATGATACAGTGTGACCGCAGCCTTGTCGGCTTCGACGTGACGTAGAGCGCACGGACGAGGGCACTGACCGAGAAGAGATATCCGAGCAGCAAAGAAAGACTGAGAAGACGGTGTGTGGAGCATGGATGTAGCGTGGAGGATCCACGGGATCTGCAATGGAATGTGTCAGCGGGCGGGTCTACCTCCTAAGTGCTTGAGTCCACATACGAGTGCGGGAGCCGCTTGAGGACAAAGGCCTAGGAGGCAGCCGTCTCCGGAGGATAAGCGTGAGGCACTTGCAAACCGTCACTTGAATCGGCGAGTGCACCGGAAAGACTGTCCTCGACAGCACTGTTTGGCGAGACCGCAAGGCTCAAAGATGCCGCCGCCTCCCTTTCAGAGGGGTCGGCAGATGATTCACCAAGTTTTGTCCTAGATGGATGATGAAGCCGTTAAGAAGCTTGCCTTTACACAGAGGCATGTATGAGTACATACGCAATGTCCGGCTCGCCTTTGATGCGAATGATTTTGGCTTTCAGGTCGCGGGAGACGTGTTGTATATCCCTCCCCCAAAAGTTGTTGTCATAGTCATATGGTGTGGCGAGTGTGTCGGTCATGCGCAAAATGTCAATGCGGAGGTCGTCAGATATGCATTGCAGTACACCGTCAGAGACGTCCTCAGCGAGTCCGGACATGAAGTGCCAGAGAACCGCTGCATCGACTGTGGTCGGAACGGATTGGGTTCTGTCTGGAGCAAAGACATTGAGCAGAACGCGAGTCAGCTCTGCCAGAACGTCCCCTGTGTAGGCGCGAACGGTCTCCAGGACGTTGTCGGGGAGGGATGATGTCAAGGCGCGATTGGCGCACTCCAGGAAGTGGTTGACACTTTTCAGATACCTCGTATGAGCGTTCTTCGTGTCTTCCGAGGGCGCCTCCGCGATGTGCAACTGCTTGAGGCGAACCTGGCGATATGCCCCGGTAACGGCTTGTCAGGAGATTGGATCAGCATGTGCAAAGCTCTAGGAGGAAAAACGATCTCACCTGGCAGCAAGACGTTCGTCAGGGGTTTCTCGCGTACCATAGCGTTGCGAATTAGATATCCTTTCTCGCTTTCAAGCTGTTCTTGCCCAATGAACTTCAGCATAGAGAAAGGACCCTCGGTCTCGAGGTGGTCGGAAATAGCATTGCAAGTCGACGCTGCCCATTCTGCGTCGGCCGCCTGCAGACTGGACGACCACGATCCACATCTGAAGTAGACACCTATGGCAGCCGCTTCGTCCCCCGAGAGACATGATGGATCCCACCGAAGTATGCACAAGATGATATGAAGCCATAGCAGCTGCTGTTGATTGCCGTTCCCGAGAGGACCGTATTCCGAGTCCGCCGCAGGGCCGAAGTGCTCTCGGGCCGATTTGTGCAGCTGTTGGAAGTAGTCGACGACGTTATCAGGACCGAAGTCCATGAGACACACGGAGGCGGCAGAGAGGGCGTCCGGGGATAGAGTGGTGCTGTATGCCTCTAGTAGTGTCTGTTTGTCCAGGCCACCTTCGAGCTTGTCGATTGCCGACCGCTCGCGCCCCCGCCACGTCTGCTTGGGCTCTTTCCAAGCCTCTGGTGGGAAGGATATAGACCTCAGTTGTCGACTCGTGTCCTGCACCCGGCGCCACAGAGATCTCCAGTGATCTAGTGAGATGTATACGCGAATACGCTGACAGAAGGTGGATAGTTTTTGTTGTGTGGATCTGAGGATCGCGGTCACACCGCAGCGCTTGCGCAACATTAAATCACAGACCCAGTATGCGTGTCGCTTTGGCTGCCAGGCGGCGTTGACTGCGCGGATTTGGGGGGTGAGATAGGAGCACTTGTGGTTGACGAGAGGGAGAAGTGTGGTAACCACGGTGAAGACGGCAAGAAGGCCAACGAGAGTGGATGCGATGGCCGCGACGGTCTCGTGGAGCGTCCAGAGGAGGATGAGCATTCCGGCGAGGAAGAGTGCTAGAGCGAGCTGAAGGAGAATGGGGATGGCACCGATGATGTCCTCGACGCGCCACGTCCGAATATTGTTCAGGCGATATTGGCGCACACGAGCAACAGGACGGGAGGTCCCAGAGACACCGCTGCTATATTCGTTGAGCCACTGCTTGACCATGATGCCCACAGACGCGGAGGACAGGCTGAGGATGAGGCCGGAGAACCACAGCGCATTAAGCCACACGGCCCAGCGCGGGACAGGAGGAGCGGTGCTCGCGTTTGCGCGGGTTGTACTCGAAGGCTGCGTCGAGTTCACGAATGGAGGGTGGATTGAGTAGCTCGCGAGCTGCGAGGAGATCTGCTGCAGCACAGCGATGGAGGGATCAGGGGCAGCGGGCTGGAGGAGAAGGTACGATTGCACGTTGAACGTGGTGAGGACGGCCGAAAAGAGACCCGCCTAGGAGTGCTCCTTGCTTAACAATGTTGATTCATGTGAGGCGATGTTATGACGACGTACGAATACGAGGTAGGTGTCGATTTCCTCCTTCCATCGCTTTATCATCTCGTCGCTGTATGTCTGAACCATCTCCGTAGCATTCGACCACGCCTTTGTCTTTTCCTCTTGTGTGTATACTTCGTGTCTCTTCCAAACCACATCCTAGATGACTGTTATGGGAGTGCAAATGAACAGTGTGGAGCACGTACACCGAAGGAAACTCCCGGAGGAATCTCTGGGCGGGTGTGTCCCGTACGTTCCACTTCAGGTGCATCTTTCTACAGAGATGCACTGGTCAGATACCGCCAGAGCGAGCAAGAGACAAGGTACTGACGGTCTCGCCTCGTTCTGCTCGTGCGGGGAGCTCTCCTTCGGAAGTCACGGGGTCGTGCGCCGGGGGCGGCTGAGACGGTCCTTCGACTGAGAGCGGGTCCGATCCGTGGTGCTCAGACATTGAGATGCAGTACGTGTGGGGACGAGGAATGCGGTAGGAAATCTATGAGGGATATGCTGAAAGACACACTGGCATATAGGGCCAGACACAGAGCGCTGGAGGTGGCCCTTCTCCTCGTGTCCTCGGCTTCCATGCCGGACGTCAAGTAGGGTTCAGTCCATCCGCAGTTCTCTTGCCGCCCGGTCTACTTGCCTAGCCCGCATACAAATGTAGAAATATATCGGCACGACACCGTCTGCGATGCAACATACAGATATAATCCACTGGAAGGAGAACGTAACCACCCACGTTCCGGTGTGTATTTATCGACGTCCCGGGTTCTCTTCCGTGGCGGAACATCGTTTCCTGGTCACCTCGACACGCCTTGATCAAGCCGCATACGCGTATAATCCCAAAAAAAAACGAAGTGCGCAGTACCCAACGGCGTGTAACACGCAAGCGGAGCTTAGCTTACCGACGAGGTCATCCCGTCCTGAACTTTCGAATACGAGGTAGGTAATATTTAACGGGGGCAAACCATATGCCATATGTCTTATCACATGGCGATTATCCTGCCATACAAACAATGAAAGAATCATAGTAAACGCGCAGTCCACCATGAGGTGGCCGCTTGCATACGGCGTTTTGTGGTGCTGTCAGGCCTGGCTCGCCGACGAGAACGCCTTCGGGAATGGTTGGCCCCTGCACATGTCGAGGCGGTAAAATCCTCACACTGAGCCACTGCCAATAGAGACTCGTACTGCATGCAAAACTCTAGATACGCACGGACGCCGCGGATAAGAGTGGAGATTGGGGGAGCAATCATGTGTGCAGTGTGTACCTGAGAGGGGACACGCTGATGCAGTCGTACGCTAGCTCGAACTTTGGAAGTGCCTGCGCACGCGGCGCGCCGGGCATGCCTAGCAGCATGGTGGTTCTGCACACCTGCGGGAAGGCTCCAGTGAGATACAGCGGATAGCCCGAATGAGCGTAGCCTGTCAGCGGGACGAGTGTGAGTTAGAAAAACCGCAGGCGCGTGATGAGTTTCGTCAAAACGACGGGGTAGGTTGAACACGTACCAGTAGCTCGGTTTCTTGCTTCTAATTGAGAGTCCGGAGACTGATTATTCCAGAGGAAATGATGTACACTCATGTATTGCGCGTAATCAATGCGCGGACCGCCAGACGCTTCGCAATAGGGCTCCTACTCGAAGTCTGGCTCGGCCTTAAGGTCAGGATGTCAGTTATGACTGAAGCTGAAGCAGAGAACGAGAAAGCGGCCCGCGAATGACTGCCACCGAAGTTCCGTACCATCCGAAAAGACGCCGTATATGTGCCGAGCTTCCGGAGAGCGGGGGCGTAGGGTGCGCCGAGGCTCGCATGTCTCAGCGGAGGTCTCAAGGTCCATAGATTGCTCGATTGTTGCGTCATAGGAAAGGGAGACGTACTGCGTCCGCACATTTCAGCGCGATTCCAGCACTCTGCGGCTTTGAAAAACTCACATGTTGTAGAACATTTCCATACAGGCATGGGGTGAAAACATACCACACGGCCCTGTAATGAGACAGAACGAGTGAGTGGGGCAGTCATGGGAAGCGCGGGCGTACCACGCACTGGAGTACGCGGAGGAGAGCGTATCAATGTTGGCCTCTGTTGGATACTGTACACAGTCTTCGTCGCAGAGACCGTCAGACATAACAGCTGCATCTCGTACCTATAGGCCCATCGACAGAGTTCGCGCAAGTTCTCACTGATATCGACGCAGTCGACGCAGAGCGGAATCTGAAAAGAGGGGTGAGAGTGACTCGCAGGAGATGCACCGCCGCGGATACCCACTTGAGCCCCCCGAACACGAGTCATCGTTCAGTATGTTATGATATCGAGTGAAATATAGAGCACTGGATATGTTATACACAACCTGGCGGGTATGGCGAAACACCGGATGTCATCGCGGTCACGACCAAGAAGAGGAGAGCGAGGCCGCCGGGCCGGCCTAACGCGAGTGGAACGATTAAGCTAGCCGTAGTTCGATTGTATCAGCCACTCACGGAGCTCGAGACGATCTTATTGTTCACTTCGTTGTCCGCTGGTGAGGTGTTCTCGGTTTAAGGACTGGTACGATGCGTAGTTCTCTGACAGGGCTTCGCTGACCTGCGGAGGTAATGAACGCGGGCGTTTGTGTGACGGGAACTAGTGCAGAACTCGTTGTCCCGCGTGCGTAGTGAGTCCTGTGAGAGTTCGCCGTGTTTGGGCCTCGCATGGATTTGCTATGCCGTGCGACGTCCATATCGACAGCCACAGATCATGCAGCACCGAGATGCTGTTCCGCGTATGCATGGCGTCCCGGATAATTCAAACATTGAGATGCCAGCCATCAGTCAGGTTACGCCAAGTAAACAATACCAGTACTCACCGTATAAAGTAATCGATCTCTTTCCAGCACTTCCTCGGCGTGGTCGGCAGACCATCTTCTGCTGGTGCAGAACGCGCGCGTCTCGGGGCGTGTAGATCGGGAATATAGCGAGGTCGTCGCTCGTACCGCTTGAGATGTGTGTGGACATGACATTATCGACGCTGAATTTCCCGGCCGATGTCGAAATACGGAGCTTCGCGAAACGTGAGTCGGACTAATCAGTGGGCCATACATTGGTACTAAGTGGATCTCACCTGCTCGAGCCATCGTGCACCCTTGACCAAAATGTCCGCCATCATCGCTGCCGCCGGGCGCCCGGACTCCTACGAACATCCAAATATCTGAGATGCTTGCGGGAGCAGAGTACTTACTCGCTCACCCAGTGCGTGCAAGTCGCACCGCTTGGAAGTCCTGCCGAGCGATAGACGGTGCGATGGTTCAGGCGCTGGAGACGGCTGCAGAGCATTTGACCTGACGGAGGTTGTGTTCGCGTACGTGCACAATTAAAGCATTGGCTGTCTAGAGTTACGATGACGGGGGTAGCGGGTCGATGTCGGCGGATGGGATCCCGGGATGAGAACGAGCACGAGGTGGAGGAGAGGAGCATGGGCGTCCAATAAGAAATCCAGCGAGGGAGAAGGTCGTGTTGAGCGACGAAGAAGGCTACTTCTCGAGGGGCGGTGCGAGGAAAAGAGTGAGATATGTGAAGTAAGTGGATACTCACAGGGTAACGAAGGTGTGACAAGGGGCGTTCTGAGCGACGCGCTCGCATATATGCGCATATTTCTGAGTGATCTTCAGGGTATCTTAGCTTGAGTAAGGCACAAGCAAAGCCAAGAGCTCATAACAATCTTACAGGCAAGTTTAATCGCGCTCTTCAATACGTACGAGCTCACCAGCGGCGTTATCCACGGAGCCAACAGGTATGCTGACTCAGAGCACGCGCAGCAGTGTATACGGAGGAGTGTCTCACTTCTTGGGGAGTGATAAGAGTTCGTACGTGTAGAAACTAGATGGAGCGTTGCCAGTTGGGAGGATAGTCACCACAGACGTAGAATGCGTGATAGCACGAGGAGAAGCTTGAGGCGGGGAGTTGCGATGTCTCCAGTCTTGCACGTGGACGTGAAGCTCTAAGGAGGCCCCGGAGCTAACGACGGGTATGCCTCATGGCGTATCGGATGCAAAGTTAGAGCAGTGGAAGAGGGACGGACTGTGCAGGAAGTGGCAGGAAAATCGTGGTCAGAGTGAGGACGACGGCGCTTGCTGGGCTTGGGACGGGAGAAGCGCGCCCACGTGACCGCGCTTCTCTCGCCGTCCTATGCCCGCCTGCGCGTCATCGTCGCTCTTCGCTCCCGCCACGTTTCCCGCCGCTCGTCCCCGCCGCTACACTGCTCAGTACGCCATCGCATCTGTACTGAGCCTCACCTCGCGCTAGCTAGGCTGGTCCCACTTTCTGGGTTCGTTTCGTTGTTGACTTGCACTACAACGCCGACGACTGGCACGGCATGCCCACCAGCGCTCTTGCTCTTCTCTCGGCGTATACTCCGCCCGCTTCGTGCAGCACACACAATCACGTCCTGCCGATACTCTTAGCAGAATAGACACGACTAGGAACCTATGGCTCCCGCAGGGCGACGGACTCATCCGGTACGTTCTCATTTTGTCCATTCGTCCTCCCCTGCGCATTCTCTCGTGACGTCAGTTTCTTACGGCCTCCTTGGCTGATTCACTGTATACCTGGCCGCTGCTGCTTGTAGCTGGCCTTGTCCTTCCCTATCATCCCACCCCACCTCAATCTTGTGCTGCTGCGAAACTAGCTCTACCTCCACATCATCCTGTAATCACTTGCCCTCGTTGAGCATACAGTCGTACTCGGCCTCTAAAGACTGCTCCCGGGCTCCACATACTCCCGTGCTCTCGCATCAAGCTCTGATTATCTACATGCAGCGTTGGCCCCATGAAGCACGCATTTAAGAAGCACTCGAGTCCCGGAGGTACGCGTCAGTCCATGCGATCGTGATATGTCGATCTTAGGTCTTAGCTTATGCAGGATACCCTGCCGGTTTCGTGAAGGCTCTCAAGCAGGATGTCACCGTGGCTATCGTTTGCTGTCCGATGCAAACCGATCTGGACTCGTCGCGACACCATTTACGCTCCCGTCCACGATTCCACTGCGGCGCCGGCAGGGACGATGGTCGCCCGCCTCTGGCTTTACATCCAACGTGAGTTCGCCCGACGTCTCAACTTCCTGGCGGTCTCAGATGCGCCTCCAGTACCACCTCAAGCATGCATTTGCAAGGCGTTCCGCCCGTATCAAGTGAGCGATGTCTCACTCCGTTAGCCATATCGGCGCTTCTTCTGCACTCGGTACGTCCTGGACGTCACCTGGATCCTCTCCCTAGTTTCCGCCCCGTCTGATTTACGCTGCTGTACATACGGACCTACGGGGAAGACAGGCGCTGCGACACGATACAACTCGACGGCCCGCGGTCGTGATATGCCTCGTCACGTTGCTGCAGCGAGGGCCTCCATGACGGCGCGGAGGGTCCAGCGTAACTTCGAGGCGGGTAAGTCGATCTCTCCGAGAACATTCCGTGTCTTATACGTCTTGTACGACAGAAGGATTCTAGGCACACGTCCGAGACGTAGCCAGAAAACCCGCGATCCGTGGGACCACAGGCACCCGCAAGCTGTTCTGGGGTGTCGCGAGCTCATAGGCTGTGGGAGAAGTCATTCGATTCACGACGCGTTGATCGGGATAATTGTTGCAATGACATCTATGAACGGTAAGTCCCGTAAAGCTACCTGCAACACGCCGCTGATTGACCAGCTGCCTATCAGACGTCTCCGCCGCCGCTTTACGGATTTCGGTGCCGACCCCAAAACGAGATGCCAGACGCGCAGCCCTCGCATGCAAATTGGCGGCGTGCAAGCGGCCTTCCGCTATTCTACGGCGCATGTCCACCTCAGACGTGCTTGCGAAGTGCGGAAAAACCACGCCGAGTGGCACACTGGGTCTGACACTGACGGGGACTTCTTCCAGCTCGAGCGATATGGTTCCTCTCTCGTCGATGAGTCCGCTTGTAGCGCGTCGCAATTTAGCGTTCCGCCCCAGATATATGCGAACCGTCTCACAGAGGTCGTCTGCGTAAATGCGATCAAGAAGCACATTCTCCCTTGCGAGGATTCCTTCATTATAACCAAGGCGAGTCTATCGATGATCATGCCCATGTTCATCGTCTTACGGGGAGCGTCCTGTGGGTGAAAGGTGCATTGTCAGGTGGACCCTGAATGTGGCACGAACACGAGCTTCGACCCCGCGGCCACGGAGAGCGTCATCAACCAGAAGGGGCCGAACCGCAAGCATATCTTCGACTTCGTGAAAGCGAGTTCGACACACCTGCAGCTCGAGTACATCGACGTTCTCCAGTACCATCGCTTCAACTATACCACGCCGATTGCGGAGGCGATACGTGCCGATGGTTAGACGTGGTGACTGCCAGACGGCGCGCTCGACACTGATCACCCGACACAACCTTTGTAGATGCAAGCTCGGCACGACGTCGTGAAGGCGGGATACCTCCGCTACATCGGCATAAGCTCCTGCTAAGCCTACCAATGTACGTCGTCCAGCTTTACGCAGCCCGCCCAACAGCCCCTCACATCCGTTCTTCGTTCCAGTCATCCAGATGCAGAGTACGCCGCTCGAAATCCCCGTGCTGTCGCAAGGAACACTCTAGCCCTAACATTTCCGTGGACTACGCGATCGCGCACAACCTGACGCCACTCGTCTCGATACAGAACGACCACTCACCCATGTACCGCAAGGAGGAGCGCGAGATGTTCCCGACGCTGACGATACATGGGGTCGGCTCTATCCCATGGTCGCCCCTCGCGCGCGGGCTCCTCAGCCGGCCGAACGCTGCGTCGTCCAAGCGCGGTGACGCCGATCCGTACGTGCACCCGCCCTTCCCTCTACGGTCGCAGCACTCTGTTTCCTACCCGCCCACGTCCAGAATGCGCTCGTATTCGACCTGACAAGACGCCACTGTGGCGATCTGTCATCACAACGCTACCGTACCAAGCTCCGATAAACCGCCTGCAGCTTTCAGGATATGAAGCACACATCTTGAAGGAGTTTCGAGTCAAACAGGTATTTCATGATTTAATCTAACCTGGCACGTCGGGCGGAAGGCGTAGCGGGCACGATATACTCTGCAGGTTCTCCCATGGATCTGAAATGGGACTCCCACTCTGCCCGTCGTCGGTTCTCTCACGACGGCCTCACACTGCTCGTATCAGCGGTGTCATTCTGTCGACGCAGAGCTTGGCGCAAGACCTGTACGTCCATATTTCGTTGAAGCCACCCCGACTAGCCTCGCGTCTAACTCGTTTACACTCTCAAGTTGTCACACATCTCCACGTGCGCACATACGCAAGTCCGAGCAAGTCGATATCGCGATCCCTGGCACTACGGGCATCCACGAGTTGTTTAAGCACGCCATAACACTTTGCGCGAGAGATACTCCTCCCTCGGTCTACGACATGTTCGGCATCGTCGTCGTCGTAGTGAAGACCAAGTACGGTACGTCCGGCACGGCGCTATGCGGTATGCCAAACTGACCGGTCTCTTGCCAGACATCTTTTCTAACACTCCAGGATTCGCATTTCCGGCCGCCGAGGATCTCGCCGGACATTCCGTCCTAGCACTATACCACAAATCGGCGAAGATCCTTTGCAATGCAAAGTCGACACTGTTGTGCGTCATGGCCGCACCAGAACTCGAGCTCGCGCGTTCGCAGGCACAAAAGATTCCGAAATTGACTGCATTTCGATCGTGGACAGCGTACCGGTCGTTCAAATCCGCCGATCACGACCCCAAGTACGCGCTGCTCACGCACGCCGCACGTTACACCGGGATTCCGTGTGCGTTATCCTTCACTCAGGCTCGAGTCACACATGCTTACTACGAATACTTATCCAGTCTCTCGCCTGGCGGAAGCTCACGGACGTGTCGCCGCTCGCAGTGCGCATACCCGTGTGGGCGACGGTTTCATAAGCGGCGCACTCCTCAGTTAAGGTCTCCGTCGCAACCTCTGGCGGCCGTACGTCTCGTATGGAGGATCCTTAGTCCTCCATTCTGCGGCCGTCGCGCTCGCCAGCCGCCATATTCCTTGAAACCAGAGCTGTAGCTCCCACGCGCTCGAGCACCGACGAATTGCCGACTGGCTCTCTAGATATGCGGAGCGTGCACCGCGGGCTCACTCAACCCCGTGCGACGCATCTGCGCTCAGGAACGCGAGGGGACTCCTGGGCCCCTTGAAGACGACCACGACGCGTTCTCCAGCGACGAGCATATAGCCAAACTGGCGAAAACGATGTATTCGCTCGTGCCGCGCATAACTGCAGGCGAGATCTCCAGCTCGAGAGTCGCCGCGTTCTCCGCACTGCTCCCTCGCGTTGGCTCTCGCTCGCGGCTCGGTCTTACGATGTCACTGGCGCTGTCTTCAGATCCAAGATCAAGCGTCGAGAGCTCACGCAGCGGTTGAGCGTGGTCGTTTGGAGACGGGTTTGCAGAAAGGCGTAGGGCGTTCGGTGATCGGTCGCATCGCATTTTCTCCGGGTATGTCACAGGCATATAGCAAACATTGTCCTCATTTCATGACATCACGCGTCTGCTCGACACGGCACGTATACCTCGATGAGGATACGCAGCCTTTCATGCTACACCTGCCTGCTCTCAGTCGAAAGCAGGTAGTTCTGGACAGAGATCGAGTCAGCTCATGAATCGGAATGTAAAAGGTGGTGCGGTACGCACGGCAGGTTGAGAGTGAAGGCATTGCGAGTCGCTGGTCAAGCGGAGTGGTACGAGTGCCATGGACGCGATTGCGACGTGCACGTAGAGGCAGGCCTCGCCAGAGCCGAGCCCAGATTTGAGGAGGGTTGTCGAAGGTGGCATGCTGCATGCACTCCTGCGGCGCTTCGAATGTTTCCGTATCTGGTACGTGATTGTGCCCAGGAGCGTGTGGGGGGTAGTCGACGAGGCCGTGCCAGTGCGAGAACGGTGCTGGTACAACGGGGCAACAGGAACAGCGCTGAGCGGTGCCGCTCTGGAGACATTCAGCAGTAACGGGATAAAACGGCGAGGGCTAACACACATGTGGTAGAGCAGTGGCAGACAATGGCCGCTGGCTCGTCAGGTGCGACTGGATCCCTGTGAGCGTATCACCGAGGACGGGCGGGACCGCGTAGTTCTTGGGCAGTAGGAGTGGATGTGAGAATGACGGGGACGCCTTCTATACGCACCCGGGACTTTTGAAAGCTATGTAGCTGCGTATATGCGCGCACAGGCATCATCTAGGAGACGCAGTGTGGGCAGAGGTGTTCAGTCTGAAGTACGCGGTATGCAGGATGTCGGATCATACTCACAGTCTCACTGCTACTTTCAGACCTTCCCGTGTGTATCCCTCCGTGTCTATGGTAGAATCGTCACATAGCGCGCACAGAGGAGGAGATGTAGTCTAGGAGCCTGGGGTTGAAGATCCTCCGAGTCCGAGTTCGCAGTTCGAGTTTGCTAGGCCATGACGCGGTCCAGAGTATCGAATAGACGCAGGTTAAATTTGCTTGTGCGCCACCAGGAGGTTGCTGCTGGATGCATCAGCGGAGAGACAGAGAGACGTGGCAGAGCGGTTCGCGGTAAGAGCAGACGAGGAGGCCAGCGCTTACTGCGCCGGCGCCGCTCAGAGCGGGAGAAGCGCGCCCACGTGACCGCGCTTCTCTCGCCACCCTACGCCCGCCTGTGCGTCATCGCTCGTTGCTCTCACCAAGTCGAACCACTCGTCCCCGCCGCTACATCTCTCAGCTGCGTCCGTTTTGCCTCACTTGAGACTAGCTAGCCACGATCCGGCCTTCTGAGCTCCACCACAGCTCCTCCGCCTACCCTGGCGTCGTTCAAGCGAATATTCGGCATCGTAGCTGGAACAAAGCTGCGTCTCCCGATCCGTGGATGCTTAAAACGAGCGAGAACACACTTTGTCATCTGATTGCGCGTACGCGTCCATAATCTGGCTCGGAACCATGCGTACAACGCTGTATTCAGAATCACACTGGTGGGCGATGCTTCTCGGACGGCGGCGCTACTGGGCAGAACACTCCCGGTACGTCCCCTGCGACCACTCTGATATACCACTGGGTGGACTAACGTAGAATTTACTCTGCCAGACGTATCTCTACCCTCGCAATATACCTTCCACGGTCGCTCTCGGCCTGAGGTCTCCCCCGGCCTATGCGAGATTCACACTCTCTCCCAAAGACCTGGTACGTACCTCGCTATCCTGCTCATCCGTCGTAGACCATGGCTCGTTGATAAATTTTTCGCATCTAGCGGCTGTCAATCCGCCCTGTACGACTGTGCTCAGCACACTGACAAGGAAAAGGACATTGCTTGTGGCAGCTGCATTGCAGATCCGCCCGAACACATGGCACGGTACGCCTATCTCATCTAAGCTCGCTGTTGTATTGCCAACTGAACCGCCAAAGCTCCCGCACAACCGCTTCTATGTAAAGTTAAGCGATGTCTCTGTCCAAAACGGGAGACTCGTACTGGCACTCTCGCGCGCTCGGTTACGCGGACATTCAGTGTGCGATCGCATTCGTCCGACGGCGCAGCTTGATAGGTTGCAGAGTACTTATGACCGCAGACATTACTCTGCGTGCGACAATAATGAGTGAGTCGGCGCATACATTTGGCTCTATCGGGCGAGACTGACTCATTCTCAGGCATTCGTTTTCGCCGTACTCCCTCTGGCAGCAGAGAGCCGGCGCTGTTCCTGGGTCCCTGGGAAGCGCGTAGACTTCTCGAGCTGCGCTACGGCGCCCGCAATTGCGTCTGTCACTCGCGTCCAGTGCGCCGACTTGCTTCATATCCCGCCCGAGACACGGATCCACGTCTAGAGAACGCGTATAGGACGCGTAGTCATGTACAAACGCTGGTATGTCTCACGCCATGCTGTACCTTACCAGCTCGTCTTTCTACATCTCTCTGTATAGCTCAACTCGGACCGCACATCGCTGCCTCCGGCGCTCTGCATACGCTGTCCGAGGAAGCTTGGCAAGTAACCAGTTGTATGTAGAGCGTGTGCCATACGTATATACAGATCGGTTCCGCACGTACCCAATCTCAGGGACGAGCACAGAAGGGTCTCTTGTTGCACCAGAGGCGCGTGGATGAGGTAGAAACTGAGGGGAGTCCGAATCAAGTAATTAGTACAGCAAGAAGTTCGGAAAGCGGGTAGAAACATCAGCGACAGGGCGTACTCGAACTAGCACGGGATCATCGACGAGAGGGCCGCTACAGTACAGCTGTCAAGAAGTGCGGAATGCATACGACGAGGCGGCACAAGTGAGGGCTAGAAAACAACGATCGTGTATGGAACTCCAAGAAGCTACGGAGGCGAACATAGTAAGAAAGCGGGACGATACTGGGAACCCAAGAATAGAACGAAAGGCATATCAAGATGCGAGGAGACGGGAGGATGGAGGGGGAAGTATGGAATGCAGGCGGTGCGCACCGACGCGCAGGGATCAGAAGGACAGAGGGAGCGTATGTGTGTGCATCGCTGGTGGTTGATCATGGAGGGGAGATGGGATCGTTCTTGGGGGCGGAAGAAGAGTTGGGTGTGCGGCATCGGGGGACCGATGATAGAGAATGTGTCCCAGGAGTTGTGGAGAATGTCGAGCGCGTGTGGGGTTCCAGATGATTGCGTCTTCGAGTAAGCAGGTCGAGATATTCACCGGTCGGGCGCGGACCGCATCGGAACCATATGGAGACCCGAGCGACGTCGTCGATGTGGTCATGGACCCGGTGGGAAACGCTGAGGGGAGATGGCTTCAGGATGGTGTACGATTGGGAAGGGAAAGATTTGAGGATTTCAAAGGATGACGATGAAGTGCGATCAGGTGCGTTCGAGTGTTTCGGCGGAGCGTGTTTGTGCGAACAGAAGGGACAGTTCGGAAGAGGACACCGGTATCCACAAATAGCGTATGATGGGGTGCGACCGTAGTCGTATAGGCTTCGCCATGGCGTAGAGCGTACCACATACGAGGGCACCGACGGAGGAGAGAGATCAGAGCAGCAAAAAGGGACCGAGAACACGACGTGGGCGGGTCTACATCCTATGTGCTTGAGTCAGCATACGAGTGCGGGAGCCGCTTGAGGAAGAAGGCCTATGAGGAACCCATCTCCGGGGGAGATGTATGGAGCTCTTGCAAACGGTCCCCTGGATCGGCCACTGCACCGGAAAGACCGTCTGCGACGGCGCTGTTTGGCAGGACTGCAAGGTCCAAAGACGCTGCCGCCTCCCTTCCCGACGTGTCGGTGGGTACTTCACCAAGGTTCGTTCTAGATCGATAATAAAGCCGTTAAGAAGCTTGCCTTTATACAAAGGCATACATAAGTACATACCCGGTGTACGGTTCGCCTTTGATGCGAATGATTTTGGCTTTCAGCTCGCGGGCATCGTCAGGTATATCCTCTCCCCAAAAGTTGTTGTCATAGTCATATGGTGTGGCGAGTGTGTCGGTCATGCGCAAAATGTCAATGCGGAGGTCGTCAGATATGCATTGCAGTACACCGTCAGAGACATTTTTAGCGAGTCTGCTCATGACGAAGTAGAGAGCCCGCGTATCGACTGTGGTCCGAACGAATTGGGTTTTGTCTGCAGCGAAGACTTGGAGCAGAACGTGAGTTAGCTCTGCAAGAACGTCCCCCGTGTAGGCGCGAACGGTCTCCAAGTCGTCGGTGGGGAGGGATGATTTCAAGGCGTGATTGGCGCACACCAGGAAGTCGGCGACACTGCTCAGGTACCTCGTATGAACGTTCTTCGTGTCTTCCGAAGGTGCATCCGCGAGGTGCGACGCCTTGAAGCGAACCTGGCTGTATGCACCGGTGACACCTTGTCAGGATATGGCATCAGTATATGCAGCATTCCGGGAGGAAGGATGATCTCACCTGGCAGCAGGACACTTGTTCGAGGTTCTTCGCGTCTCATAGCGTCCTCAATCAGGTATCTTCTCTCGTTTTCAATCCGTCCTTGGTCAATGAACTTCAGCGCAGAGAAAGGACCCTGGGTCTCGAGGTGGTCGGTAATAGCATTGTAAGTAGAGACGGCCCATTCTGCTTCGGCCGCCTGCATACCGGACGACCACGACCTGCATAGGAAGTAGACATCTAGGGCAGCTGCTTCATCACCTGACAGACGTGAGGGATCCGACAAAAGTGTGCACAAGATGATCTGAAGCCATATCAGCTGCTGTTGATTGCCCTTCCCGAGAGGACCGTCCCATGAGTCCGCCGCAGGGCCAAAGTGCTCTCTGGCTGATTTGTGCAGCTGTTTGAAGTAGTCGACGACGTGTGATTCAAACTCAAAGTCCATGAGACACACGGAGGCGGCAGAGAGGGCGTCCGGGGATAAAGTGATGCTGTACGCCTCAACGAGGATTTGTGTGTCCAGGCCACTTTCGAGCTCGTCGATTGCTGATCGCTCGCGCCCCTGCCACGTTTGCTTGCGCTCTCTCCATGTCTCCGGTCTCTTGACAGCGTTCTCCAGACAAGAAAACATGGCTTGTATACTGGGGATGAAGACCCGCAACAAGAGCCGTGTCAGATAACGATGCAGTCGAGGGTCGAAGGAGGAGATGCTGTGATAGGAGGCGAGCCGAGTGGTATCGAGGAACCCAGAAATTACGCGGCACCATTCCCAGATGGATGAGCATGTCCAGTATAAGACGCGCTTTGGTTGCCAGGCGGCGTTGACTGCGCGGATCTGGGGGGTGAGATAGGAGCACTTGTGGTTGACGAGAGGGAGAAGCGTGGTGACAACCGTGAAGATGGCAAGAAGGCCGACTAGAGTCGATGCGACAGCCGCAACAGTGTCGTGGAGGTTCCAGAGGAGGATGAGCATTCCGGAGAGGAAGAGTGCCAGGGCGAGTTGAAGGAGGATGGGGATGGCACCGATGATGTCCTCGACGCGCCACATTCGAAGGTTGTTTAGGCGATACTGGCGCACCCGCGCAACATGACGGGATCTCCCGGAGACGCCGCTGCTGTACTCGTTGAGCCACTGCTTGACCATGATGCCTACCGACGCGGAGGACAAGCTGAGGATGAGGCCCGAGAACCACAGCGCGTTGAGCCATACGGCCCAGCGCGGGACAGGAGGTGGGTTGTTTGCATTCGCGCGGGTAGCACTTGAAGGCTGAGTCGAATTGACGAAGGGAGGGTGGATGGAGAAGCTCGCGAGCTGCGAGGAGATCTGTTGCAGCACAGCGATGGAGGGGTCGGGCGCGGCAGGCTGGAGGAGGAGGTACGATTGTACGTTGAACGTGGTGAGGACGGCCGAAAAGAGACCCGCCTGGGAGAGTGCTCTTTGCTTAACAATGTTGATTCATGCGAGGCAATTTTACGACGACGTACGAATACGAGGTAGGTGTCAATCTCCTCCTTCCATCGCTTTACCATCTCGTCGCTATATGTCTGAACCATCCCCGCAGCATCCGACCACGCCTTTGTCTTTTCCTCTTGTGTGTATACGTTGAATTTCTTACAATACACATCCTAGACGGTTGTTAGGAGAGTGCAAATAAACAGTATGGAACACGTACACAGAGATCAACTTCAGGAGGCATCTCCGGGCGGGTCTGTCCCGTCTTCTCCACTTCAGGTGCATCTTTCTACAGGGATGCACTCGTAAGACCCTGACAGAGCGAGCACGAGACAAGGTACTGACGGTCTCGCGTCGTTCTGCTCCTGCGGGGAGCTCTCCTTCGGAAGTCACGGAGTCGTGCGCTGGGGGCGGCTGAGACGGTTCTTCGACTGAGGGCGGGTCCGATGCGTGGTGCTCAGACATTGAGATGCAGTACGTGTAGCAGCGAGAGATGTGGGGGGAAAGCTACGAGGGATAGGCGGAAAGACACACTGGCATATAGGACGAGACACTGAGCGCTGGAGGTGGCCCTTGTCCTCGTGTCCTCGGCTTCCATGCCAGACGTCAAGTAGGGTTCAGTCTATCCGTAGCGCTCTTGCCGCCTTGTCTGCCGTTAGCCCGCATGCAAGCACTGTAGTATATTGGCACAACACCAGTGTCTATGATGGAACACATATAACATACAAACATAATCGACGGAAAGGTGAACGTAAGCATTCACGTTCTGTCGTGTATTTCTCAACGTCCCGCGATTTCTTGCATTGAGGAACATCGTTTCCTCATGCCATCCACACGCTTCCTTCAGTCCTCATACGTGCGTAATTCCAACGAGGACGCGAGGCGCGGTACTCACAGGCATGTAACATGGAAGCCGCACTGAGCATACCGACGAGGTCATCCCGTCCTGAACTTTCGAATATGAGACAGGGAGTACTTGATGCGGGCACACTGTTTGACATATGTCTACTCACATGGTGATTAGCCTGTCACACAAACAATGGAGGAAGCATCGTAAAGTACGACGTAAACCCACGGTCCACCACGAGGTGGCCGCATGCATACGGCGCCTTGTGGCGCTGTCACGTTTGGACTCGCTGACGAGAACATTGTCCGACAGCGCTGTGGCCCGCGCGTCTCCGCATTGTGGGAGTCCCTGAGCTGCTGTTGAAGAGACCTGGAGCCTCTACTATATTATGTATGCGCGCGGGCGCCGCGGATGAGGATGGAGTTCGGGAAAACGATCCCGAAGGCACGCGCTTATGCGCTGGGCGTACTACCGCTGGCTCGGCATTTCGTCGTGCGACGCGCTGACTGTGCGTAGCAACGCGGCTGCTCTGCACGCGTTCCCGGAGGGCTCCTGTAAACTACAGCACATTGCCGGGGTCAGTGTGGAGCTGTCAACGGGACGAACTTGCGAACGTAGGCGCGGGATCAGTTTTGTCAGAGCGACGGGGTAGGGTTGAACACGTACCAGTAGTTCCGTTTCTCGCTTCCACTGGAGCCGGGAGACTGTTTGCATCGAGAAGGCTCACCAAACGGGAGGCGCACATGGCTGTTACAGTGAGACCGGTAAGTCACAACAATATTCGAAAGAAAACGATCATTACGCTCACGTATCTTATATACGCGCAATGAATGCGCTGTTCACGAGACGTTCCCCAACGGGGTTCCTGCGAGAGCGTTTGCGCGACATTCAGGTCAAGATGTGAGTCATGACTAAAGATGAAGCAGACAATGAGAGAGCGGTCCGCGAGTGACCGCCACGGATGTTCTGTACCGCTCGAATAGACGTCGCATATGCACCGAGGTTCAAGAGAGCGGAGGGCGCAGCATGTACCGACACTGACGTGGTTCCGCTCCAGAAGCTGAGGTCTCGAGTTCCATAGCGCGCTCGCTGCTTGCACAATAGGAAAGGGAGACGTACTGCGTGCGCCCGTTCCAGCGCGATTCCCGCATCCTGTGGGTTTGAAAAAGTGCGCATGTTGTAGGGAACAACTACATCTACTACCCAGACGATGCCGAACGGGATCTGAAAAAAGGCGTGAGACTGATTCGAAGGGGATCCACCGCTGCGGGTACACACTCGCACCCTCGAGCTGGAGTATACTGTCCGTATGGTAGAACATCACGAAACGTAGCCCGAGAGCGCACTGTATGGGACAGACGCGACCCGAAGGGTATGGCGAAAGACCGCGCGTCGTCGCGGGCGCGACCAAGACATGAAACGCGGGGTCGCCGGGCCAGTCTAACACAAATGGAATGTTATAGCTAGCCGTCGTTCGATTGCAGAAGTTACTCACGGAGCTCGACGCCGTGTCATCGTCCACTTTTTGCCGCTGGTGGGTTCAAGGACCGGTACAATGTGCATCTTTCCGACCGGGTTTCCCCGCGCTAGGCAGGTAACGAGCACGGGGCCTTGTGTTTGACGGGAACTAGTGCCGACCCCATTGTCCCGCTTTCGTGGCGAAGCCGCGGGAGAGTTCACGGTGCTAGGACCTCGCATGGAGTCGTGGCGGTGTGCGACGTCTATCTCGACAGCTGCAGATCATGCAGCACCGAGCCCCTGTTCCACGTATGCGGAGTGTCTTGGATAAAACAAACGTTGAGATACCAGTATTCAGTCCGGGTACGCCGAGTAAGCAACGCCAGCACTCACCACATGATGTTGTCGATTTAGTCGAGGAACCAGCGCGGGCTCGGAAAGCCTCCTCCTGCTGGTAGAGAACGCGGGAGTACCGGGGCGCGTAGATCGGGAGCATGGCGAGATCGTCGCCCGTACCGCTTGAGATGTGCCAGGGAATGGCATTGTCGAGGCTGAATTTTCCTGGCGATGTCGTAATACGGAGCTTTCCACAAGGTGAGTCGGAACTATCACAGTCTGATGGTATGTAACAGTACACTAGCCGTGTACTCGACCAGCATTCGCTTCACTACGGGGTCGGCGAGATCGGCAACGTGTGTCATACGCTGGTGCGGAGTGATCTCACCTGCTCAAGCTGTCGACCATGCACCATATATATAATATCTTTCCTTCGTCTCCGTCGCCGGGAGTCCTAACATCTACAAAAAATTAGATATCCGGAGTACTTGCGTGTAGCGTACAAACTCACTCACCGAGTCGCCGCAAATGACACTGCTTGGCGGTTCTGCCTTGCGATCGACGGTGCAACGGTTGCGGTGCTGGAGACGACTACCGATAATTCGACTTCGACTGCATGGACGTTGTGTTTGCGTACGTATACTATCAAGATATTCACGGTCTAGGGCTGCGATGGGGCGGATAGCGGGTTGCCACCGGCTGACGGAATCTAGGGATGCGAAGAACGGGATCGAGATGACGGAGCAGAGCATGAGCGTCGAATTAGACATCCAGCGATGGAGAAGGTCGTGTTGAGCGAAGAAGAAAGGCTACTCTGCGAGGAGCGGTGCGAGGAAAAGAGTGAGATCTGACGGCAAGCTTTGAATTAGGCGGTAACTCACGAGATGACGAAGGTCGACCAGGGCGTTCTGAGCGACGCGGTCGCATATATGCGCATTTTTCGGAGCGATATTCAAGACATTCAGCTGGATTAGGGCACAAGAAACAGCAAAGGCTGATACCAATACTCACAGGCAAGTTTGATCGCGCCCTTCGATACGTACGAGCTGACCAGGGCGTCATCCACGGTGACAAGAGACATGTCGAGTCAGAGCATGCACAGCAGAGTATACGGAGTGTTTCACTTCTTGTGGAGTGATATGGAGAGAGCGTATGTGTAGACACCAGATGGAGCGTCGCCAGTTTGGAGGACAGTGCACCGACAAAGGATACGTGATAGCACGAGGAGAGGCTTGAGGCGGGAAGTTGCGAGGTCTCCAGTCTTGCACGTGAGCGTGAGGCTCTAAGGAAGCCCCGGAGCTAACAACCAGTATGCATCGCCACTATTATATGGAAAGCTAGAGCAGTGGAAGAGGGATGGACTGTGCAGGAAGGGAAGTGGCAGGAGAGTCGCGGTCAGAGTGATGACGACGGCGCTTACTGGGCCGGTGCGGGAGAAGCGCGCCCACGTGATCGCGCTTCTCTCGCCGACCTATGCCCGCCTGCGTCATCGTCGCTCTTCGCTCCCGCCACGTCTCACGCCGCTTGTCCCCGCCGCTGACTTGCTCAGCAAGCCATCGACACTTTTCTGAGCCTCACCTCGCGCTATCTCTGGTCCGCCTTTCTGGGGTCGCCTCGTTGCTGACTTGCACTACAACTCCGACGACTAGCACGGCATGCCCACCAGTGCTCTTGCTGTTCCCTCTGCGTATACTCCGTCCTCTTCGTACAGCAACACACAACATCACGTCCTGGGAGTACTCTTAGAAGAACAGACGCAAATAGGAACTTAAGGCTCCCGCAGGGCGACAGACTCACCCGGTACGTTCTCATTTTGTCCCTGCTTCCTGCCCTGTGTGTACTCTTGTGACGTCAATTTCTTACGGCCGCCTTCGCTAATTCACCCCTGGCCGCTGCTGCTCGTAGCTGGCCTTGTCTTTCCATCCCGTCTCCACTCTACCTCTATCTTGTGCTGCTGCGAAATATGCTCTACAGCCATATCGTCCTGACCTCGCTGAGCACACATTCGTACTCTGCCTCTGAATACTGCTACCGGGCTCCGTATACTCCCCGCGATCTCCCATCAAGCCCTGATTACCCACATAACGCGTCGACGCCTTAAAGCGCAAATCTAAGTGTGTCTCGAGTCTCGGAGGTATGTGTCAGTCCACGCGAGCGCTATACGTTGATCTTAGGGATGAGCCGATGCCCGATACACTGCGCATTTTGTGAAGGCTCTCAAATGGGATCTCACGGTGGCTAGGGCTGGGTGTCCCATGGAACCCCGATCTGGAGTTCTCGCGACACCATTGGCCCTCCCGTCCACGATTTCACTGCGGCGCCGGCAGGGACGATGGTCGCCCGCCTCTGGCTTTACATCCAACGGGAGTTCGCCCGACGTCTCAACTTCCTGGCCGTCTCAGATGCGCCTCCGGTACCACCTCAAGCATGCATTTGCAAGGCGTTCCACCCGTATCAGGTGAGCGATGTCTCACCCGTTAGCCATATCAGTTCTGCTTCTGCACTCGCTACGTCCTGGATGTCTCTTCAAAGCTCTCCCTAGCTTTCGCTCCGTCTGATTTAGGCTCCGTTAGTTACGGACCTACGGGGAAGACAGGCGCTGCAACACGGCGCAAATCGACGGCCCCCAGTCGTGATATTCATCGTCACGTTGCTGCAACGAGGGCCTCCATGATGGCCTGGAGGGCTCAGCGTAAAATCGAGGCGGGTAAGTCGATCTCTCCGAAAACATCCTGTGGGTGATACGTCTTGTGCGACAGAAGGATCCTAGAAACACGTCCGAGACGTAGCCAACAAAATCGCGATCCGTGGGACCACAGACACTCGCGAGCTGTTCTGGGGCGCCGCGGGCACATTGCTTTGGCGACCCCACTCACTCCATTCACGACGCGTTGGTCAGAATGGTAGTCGTGATAACAACTGCGTACGGTACGTCCCGTGAAGCTACTACAAACTCGCCGTTGATTGTCCGGCTGCTTGTCAGACGTCTCCACCCCTTCATACGGATTACAGTCGCGGCCGCAGTGGAGCTTATCCGAAGCCCTGTCTTCGAATGCGGCCGCCGCGATAGTGACGTTCTGTTGTGCAGGTCTACCCCGCTGGCGGTCACTCTCGATCTGACGCTGATTGCGACGTCTTCCAGCTCTACCGACATGGCTCCTCTTTTATCGGCGACTCCTCCTGTTGCGCATTGCCCTAGCTCTGCACTCGCAGTCCTAGCGATGCCTCTCCCTACAGGTTCGATATACTCGCGATCTCCTCCGGGCCTCTCTCTTGACATACGGACGACTCAGAGTCGTCGATCGAGCTCACTTCCGAGCTGAAGAGGTCACCATCCAGTGGAGCACGAGCGGCGACACATCCGTCGAGGAGCAAGTGTGCCGGCGTGCGCGACCCCAAGTGGCTGATCAACCGCGCGGAGGCATTCATCGATGCAGACGGCTATGTACGTCTCCCCAGCCGTTCCCTCCCATTCGTCGAAGATCGACTGACGCGCTCACAGATGACTATGATGGCGAGCAAGAGCATCACCGAAGACGTGAAACGCTAGTGCTGTACCCGTCAAAACTATACCTCGCAGAGTACCCGGAACTTCCACGTCGTCATCTGGGAAGGTTCATGAGCGATTCTCTGCTCCGCCGTCCCACCCGCGCCGTATTCCCTGTGGAGCGCCCGCTTCTCCCTTATATCCCAAATCCAACCGCTAGGTTGCGGTACAGGGACTCTTTCTGGTTTCTTGCGCTGACGCTCACGTCATCGATACGCCCCTCATCTTCCTGTGCCACCCCGGCGCAGATCATCCTGGACACACACACCAGGACGCGCCCGCATGCTCTTAACACCGCCGAGGTCCCCCATGATGCACGCATGCAGGGCTATCTGCGGCACACCCCTAATGGTTCTTGGTATTCGCGATGGACCCCAACGAGGGTACCCGCACGTCTCGGTTTGGAATAAGACAGTAAAACATGCGAGGAGGTGCGCAGAGCAGCGAGCGTATCGCGAGACACCGTATGATGACTGACTTCACACAGACCCGCTCTCAGGCCTTGCTGCTGGGATCACAGGAGGCGTTTCTCGCGGCACGATGGAGGTGTGAAGTACCAGCTGACGGCTCCTTAGTAGCGTAGTGGTTTTTATCGGGGGGTGTTCGACTCGCGTGCCGTAGAAGTTCTTAGGATACGTTACGCAAAATTCACGACTAATACAGTCCACGGCATCCTCAGACTTGCCAGCCTGAGTCCCCGTGTATCGTTGATCTCGCAAAACCGTCCATCGCAGCTCATACGCCCGGTATGCATGAACAACGGCGTGCATGTATTGATATGATAGTCAATAATAGATCCACGACCGCCTAGAATACACGGTCTGCAGTTTGCTATGATACGGTACTTGACACCTCGATGTCCGTTCGTGTCCTCGATGCAATCTGCTAGAATGGACGGCGTAAATCCAAGCGGAAACAAAGCTCGGGTGGCCCGTGGTGCATAAGAGCCACAAAACAGAGCGGGCAGGCGATCCGCTCAGAGGCCAACTAGTCACTTCCAAATCGCACGTGCGCGCAAGCGTTACAGGTGCTTGACCCGTGGCACATCATCCACGTTCTACCTCGCCGCAGGCGGGCCTATACGCTGATGGGATACGCTGATGGGAGAGGCGTCCAAGTCGTCGTAGGAAAACTGCGCCTTGCCATGATCGACATACACGCTGAAACTCTCCGAGAGGTCTGCGCACGGGCGTAGGTTGAGCATTCGGGGAGACGTGGTGTTGGTGTCTCCTCGAAGGCTGAGGCTGAGAACCAGTCGAGACGAATGCGTCGCTCTTGATGTCTATGTAGGCGTGTTTTGGGATTAAACCCTGCGCTCTGTCGGCGAGAGCGAGGTAAGCCTTTGACTGTGTCCTGTTATCGTCGTGCATGCGGCAGGGAAACGCGTGGGGGAGCTACATACCGCTTTTTGTCGTCGTAATCATGTTCCAATGCGAGAGCAGGGGCTAAGAGACGCAGGCAGGCATCGAAGCTAGCTGGGAACACGAATGTTAGCTCGCAATAGAAACTAGCATACGGAGGATTAGCGACGTACGCGAAGGCACACGCAGAGTGCACGTTGAAAGCCTACATAACCGCGTATATGCACCGTTCTTGAGGCGCCGTCGGCGCGTGTTTGTTGTGGAGTGTGCATCAGAAGTCATATATAACCGTGTGCGGCCTGCCCTTGCGCAGAAACGGGGGAGGGACATACAATGAGACGCTGCGGTCACGGGCCTGTGCTTGCATCGTAGGCCCGGCGAAGGACACTGCTGTGATCCATGTAGCGACGTCAGCGCTGCAATAGGAAAGCTACGACGAACCGCAGTGCAGGTGTGTATTTTCTGGTCCGGTGAGGGAGCCACAGGCGGGTTTTGATAGGAGATGACACTCGATGTGCATCTCCCCAGACTACGCGTGCGAGTGCGTAGGAAAAGATGGGATGATGTGTTGATGGACTCCTTAGACGTTCGCGAGGTGTGGACATTGGGATTGGGAAGAGGTGAGCTGGTGGGATGCGTGCAGAGAATTATCGAGACTACTACACATTCAGCAGGAACAATGCAGACAAGGATGTGTGCACTTACCAACAGATCCAACCCAGAGGTGAGTACACTCGACGTTAGCACTGCAGCCGCGGAGGAATTCACTAGGCTGTGAACGCAGCTCGAGCGTGTCTTGAGACCGGCATGCGGAGTCTCTTAAAACAGACAGAGCATAGCAGGCAAATGCTGGTCAAGCGGGGAGGAGCAGGAGGATCGATTCGCGGCCAGAGCGCAGGCGAACGACGGCGCTTGCGGGGCACAGGCGGGAGAAGCGCGCCCACCTGACCGTGCTTCTCTCGCCGACCTACGCCCACCTGCGCGCGTCATCGTTCGCTCCTCTTCCAGTACGCACCACTCGTCTCTACCGCTACATCTAGCTGAATGTTGCGAGCTGGCTCTCGATCTCTGAGCACGACAAGATCTCCGCCGCTTAACCTGGGGCCGTTCCAGTGGATATTCACTGCAGCTGGAACAAAGCTACCTCTCTCCCTCACCCCGGTATGTAAGTGCTCAATACGAGTCGGAATACATTGCTTTCTCTGACTACGTACCTCTCATGTAAATCAGCACTACGCATACCACTCTGGTTTTGGAAGGACATCAATGGGCGATGACCTCACGCACGGCAGCGCGTATATTGGGAAGCACACCTCACGTACGTCGCCTTCGACGACTCTGATATACCACTCAGTGGACTGACGTGGACGGTACTTCTCCAGACTTATTTCTACCCTCGCCATATAGCTGCCACTGTCGCTCTCAGGTCTCCCTGGGACTACGCCATGAGCTCCAACCCCGCCCCCAAGGACATAGGGTGCCTGTTTACCTCCCGTACGTACCGTAATATCCTGCTCATCCGCCATCGCTTCTGACAGCGATGGGAAAGTCCTCGCACTTACCTGCCCTAGATCCGCCGTGAATGGTGGCACTTCGACGCATTCACAAGCACAAGGCCCTCATCTGAAGCAGCTGCGTCGCAGATCAACTCCAACAACCCCGGTTCTCGTGCCGTCCGTCCATAGCTTCTCACCGCGCTGTGATAGTACCATCTCGGCCGTCAACGCTTCCCCGCATCCGCTGTGAGGTAACAGCCAGCGTCACCCCCGGGCAAGATTGGCACCGCGCAGGAGTAACCAGCATCTCTGTGCTGTCTCGTACGTTGACCCGGAGTTGCACGATCTCATCCATCCGACGGCGTTCTCGCTGGCCGGCAATCGCTACCTGGATCAACGCGAGCGCCGTGTCAGGAATCACAGAGCACTGTCGTCCGCCATTATGTCTCTGCGTCCGACAATTTCAAGTGAGTGGGCGCATACATTCAGCTCTATCGGGCCCGAGAACTAACTAGCTTTTAGGTACATATCCTCGCTTCACTCCCTCGGCGAGCAGATAGCCCGCACTGTTCGTAGGAAGCGCGTAGACCTCGTGAGCTGCGCTACGGCGCCCGAAATCGCGGCCGGCACCCACGCTCAGCACACCGTCGGACGCGTCTCATCTCCTGCGGGAGGCAGTAGCTCACATTTCGAAGATGCACAGAGGACGCGCGATCGTATCCGCAACGCCGGATGTTCTCGCTATCGAGCTAGTAACGAGTCCGCTCCGGCTCTACTGTCTCTTACGATATCGTCTCCGTACATCTCCCCGCGTAGCTCAACTCGGACGCGCACCGCCGCTTCCTACGATCCGCATACACCGTCTGACGAAACTACGCAGGTGACACGGCGTATGTATAACTTGCATCGTATATATATGATAACGAGAGAGCCTGGAATCGCAGCAGGTGGTACAACAAGAAATTCAGAAAGCGGGTAGCAACATCGGTGACACGGCGTACTCGAACTAGCACAGGCATCATCGACGAGAGGGCCGCTACCGTACAGCTGGCAATAAGTGTGGAACGTATACGACAAGGCGGCACAAGTGATGGCTAGAAAACAACGATCGTGTATGGAACTCCAAGAAGCTACGGAGGCGAACATAGTAAGAACGCGCGATGACAATCGGAGCCTCAGAATAGAATGAAAGGCATATCAAGATGCGAGGAGACGGGAAGATGGAGAGGATGCATGGGATTCGGGCGGTGCGCAGGGGCGTGTAGGGAACAGAACTTGGCGGAAAAAGTGGGCGGGTGCGCAACGCTGGTGGCAGATCGTGTAGGGGGAGATAGGGTCGTTCTGGACGGCGGAAAACGAGTCGAGTGAGCGGTGTCGAGGGCCCATGAGGGCGAAAGTTTCGAGGATCTGTGAACAACGTCGCGCGTCGGTGAGAGGCCGGGCGATGGCGTCTTCGAGTACGCAGAACGAGAAATCGACGTGTTGAAGGCGGACCGCATAAACCATATGGAGACCCGAGTGACGACATCGATGTGGTCTTGCACAGGGTGGGAAAAACTGAAGGAAGATGGCTTGAGGACGGTGGATGATTAGGAAGGGGAGGAGTCGAGGGATTCGAAGGATGAGGTGTGATCGGGCCAGTTCGTGTTTCGTCGGAGAGTATTCGGGCAGACAGGAGGGATAGGGACACTGGTCTCGCCAGCGAGCAGACAATATGGTGTGACCCCAGCCGTATACGCTTCTCCGTGACGTAGAGCATACCATGCACGAGGGCGCCGACGGAGGAGAGACATCTGAGTAGCAAAGAAGGACAGAGAAAAGGGCGTGCAGCGTAGATATCATCCGGAGTTTTCATAGGATCTGAAATGGAGATTGTCAGCGTACGGGTCTACCTCCTATGTGCATGAGTTTACGTACAAATGCGGGACCCACTTGAGAACAGATGACTAGGAGGAGGCCTTCTTCGGGGGAGAAGCGTGGGGCTCTTGCAAAGCCTCACCTGTATCGGCGACTGCACTGGACAAACTGTCCCCAACGGCACTGTTTGGCGAGACCGCAAGGCTTGAAGACGCCACTGCCTCCCTTTCCGAGGGGCCGGCAGATGATTTGGCAAGTTGGGTCCTGAATCGATAATGAAACCTTTCAGATGTGTCTTCCTTTAGACAGAGACGTGGATGTGTACATACTCGGTATCCGGCTCGCCTTTGATGCGAATGATTTTGGCTTTCAGATCGCGGGAATAGTATGGCACAAGATTCCCCCGAGCGCTGTCATCATAGTCATATGGTTCGGCGAGTGCATCGGTCATGCGCAAAATGTCGGTACAGAGGTCGTCAGATATGCATTGTAGTACACTGTCAGAGACGTCCCAAGCGAGTCTGCACATGACGTCCCAGAGAGCCCTTGCATTAACTGTGGTCCGAACAAATTGAGCCCTGTCTGCAGCGAAGATTTGGAGCAGAACGTGAGTCAGCTCTGCAAGAACGTCCCCCGTGTAGGTGCGAATGGCATCCAGGTCGTTGGCGGGGAGGGATGATGTCAAGGCGAGATTGGTGCACTCCAGGAAGTGGTCGACACTTCGCAGGTACCTCGTATGAGCGTCCTTCGTGTCGTCCGAAGGCGCCTCCGCAAGGCGCAACTCCTTGAGACGAACCTGGCGGTATGCACCGGTAACACCTTGTCAGGATATGGCATCAGTATATGCAGTGCTCCGGGAGGAAGGATGATCTCACATGACAGCAGGACACTTGTTAGAGGTTTTACGCGGTCCATAGCGCTGTACATTAGGTGTCCTCTTGCCCTTCCAAGCCGTTTTTGGTCAATGAACTTCGGCGCAGAGGAAGGACCCTCGGACTGGAGGTGGTCGGAAATGGCATTGCAAGTCGATACTGCCCATTCGGCGTCAGCCGCCTGCACACTGGAAGACCACGATCCGCTGCTGAAGTAGACGTCTAGGGCATCCGCTTCGTCGCCCGACAGAGCTGATGGATCCGACTGAAGTACACACAAGATGATATGAAGCCATAGCAGCTGCTGTTGATTGCCCTCCCCGAGAGGACCGTGATTCAAGTCCGCCGCAGGGCCGAAGTGCTCTCGGGCCGATTTGTGCAGCTGTTTGAAGTAGTCGATGACTTCGCCAGAGGGGAAGTCCATGAGGCACACGGAGGCGGCAGAGAGGGCGTCTTGGTGCAGATTGGAGCTGTATGCCTCGAGGAGTGTTTGTTTGTCCAGTTCTCGACCGAGGCGGTCAATAACCGACCGTTCTCTCCCCCTCCATGTCCGCTTTCTGTCCCTCCAGACTAATGGCGGTGAGGATACCGTCGCTCCAAAGCGTATAGCTGTGTCTCGTATCGTCCTCCACGCAGAATTCCAATGGGCAAATGAGACAGAGAAGCGGAGGTGTCCGCAGAGGGTATATAGCCCGCGCTGCGCAGTCTGGAATACTTCTGTCATCGTGTGACGGCCCGACGTCATCGAGACGCACATCCAGTATGCGAATCGATTGGGTTGCCAGCAGTTGTAAAGATAGCGGGTAGGCGGAGAGACGTACGCGCAGCGGGGTTTGAAGAGAGGGAGGATAGTGGTGCTTATGGTGAACACTGCGAGGATTGTGATTAGAACTGCCGAAAGTGCGGCGACGCCATGGTGGAGGGTCCACAGCAGAACGAGGAGACCAGCCAGAAATAGAGCGACAGCGCTTTGAAGAAGGACGGGGATGATGTCGATGATGTCCTCTACATGCCACTGAACGAGGTTGTCTAAGCGGTACTTGCGCTTTCGAGTGATGTTGCGAGAAGTCCCAGATAACTCGCTAGTGTTTTCGCTGAGCCACTGTTTCACCAGGATACCGATGGAGGCCGAGCTAAGACTGAGGATCAAGCTCGAGAACCATAATGCATTGAGCCAGACGGCCCAACGCGGGACAGGGGAAGGGATGTTGGTGCTACAGCTGTCCGAGCTCGACGGCTGATTGGTGGAGTTGACAAATGGAGGATGGATCGAGAAGCTTGCAAGCTGGGCCGACATCTGCTGTAATACGGCAAGGGAGGGATCTGGTGCGGCCGGCTGGAGTAGGATATACGACTGAACATTGAATGCAGTGAGGACTGCAGAGAACAGGCCGGCCTGTTACATCATCAGTCCGTGAGTCGTCACTGCTGGTTAGTCGTGTCGCGTGTCACGTACAAATACGAGATAGGTGTCGATTTCCTTGTTCCATCGCTCGACCATTGCATCATTATGGTACAGTGTCATACTCGCCACATTTTCCCAAGCTTTTTCCTGTTCCTCGTATGTGTACACAAAAAGTCGTTGGAAGTGCATGTCCTGGACAGTCGTCAAAAAACGTCAGCCCGGCATAAGAACAACGTACCTGAATATCATAAATATACGGAATATCAGGGCGAGTCTGTCGCATCTGTTCCTTTGTAGTCTCCTCCTTCTATCACAGTGTACTCATCAGATATCGATAGAGAGTGATATAAGAGGCACCCACCGTCTCGCAGCCCTCTGCTCCAGCAGAAGGCTCTCCTCCAGACAGCTCAGGGACATTCGCTGCGGGCCGCTGAGTTGTTTTGTCCGCCAAAAGCGGGTCCGTTTCGTTATGCTCCGACATTGTGAGAGAATAGTATAACGAGGGCTGACGTGTGCGGAGGGAACGCCTGGAGGGTCGGGTTACAAGTGGCATTACTGGTGATTAGAGGTCTATTAGGCCATGCTTAGAGCGCTGGAGGTGTCCTCGGCTTCCATACCAGACGTCAATGTAGGGTTCAGTCAACCACGACGAGTGCAGACGCTCTATTCTTCGGCGTGCCCACGCGCACTGTATGGAACTAGACGATACGTTTTGGTTCTGCGCAGGCTTTATACGTGGCCCAGACTCACACCTACTGACCACCTACCCGTCCATCGGGGCGGATGCGCTTTCCTCTCATAGTGGGCGGCTGTCCCGTCTACGTTCCCCTGGCCTCGCAACAACATTGAACGCGCAGCCCACGGGCCACTCGGCGCTAGGCTGCGCCGCCGTATGGTACGGCCGGCGACACAGATGTTCGCTAAGCAGTTGGAAGGGCGGAGAACAACATGTTGCCAAAATCCACATCACTGTCACCGCGTAACGGAAACAACACCTGCAGGTTTCGCGATAAAGACCCACACTTGTTGTAGCACTGCCTGCATCGCCGATCTCATACAGCCACGATGTCCCCCGCATTGGATATATCCATGCAGATAATGCACAGCACTTAGCATTCCCGGTGCTGGCCGCGAGAACAACCATGATCACCACATGATGTGTGGCAGTCTTTCTCTTCACAGGACTGGTCACTTGTACCAGATGCGGAGTCTATATGGGGACGTTTATAGTGCATGTATCACGTATCATGTACCACGACTCTGTAAGCAGCTAGCGTTCACTTTCTGACGTTTGGCAACAAGTGCTTGTGTTTACAGAATTCGTGATTCTGACTCGCAAGAAGGAGGCATAGGAATACGAGAGTGCTTTGACGTACGAAGAAGCGTCATATGGATTGTCGGCATATAACTCAACAGTATGGCGCACGGACCACACTCTCAGACGCTGCCGCGCCCATTCTGAAATAGATATTATGAGCAGAGTTGTCTAAGTAGCGGTGATACACCAAAACATACGTCGTTCAAGGTTTGTTCTTGACGCGGATGATGTTCTCTTCAAACACCCGCGCAGACGCTTGGATCTGGTTCACCCAGTCGTTGCTGGTGTAGTCGGAGGCCGTTCGAAGTGTCCTCGCCAAGTGTAAAATGTCCGGAACGAGATCGTCAGCGATGCCTTCTTCCAGGCGAGGGTCGTCGAGACGGCGAAGCTTCCGCATGATGTCGTCTAGATGCGTCGACTCTATGGTCGTCTTTACGCTGTCTTCAGCAAACAACTTCAGCATAGTACGAGTCAGCGCAGCGAGGACATCGCGCGTGTAAGCGCGAACCGTCTCCAGTCGTTCGGATGGGAGGGTCGACGCTGAAGCGTGATGGGCGCAATCCAGGAAGTGATCGACGCTCTGCAGAAAGCTCGCGTGAGCGGCGTTCGCGTCGTCCAAGGGCGTCCGTCCCAAATACGAATGCTTCAGGCGAACTTGACGATACAGCCCGGTGACGCCTGTCAGTCAGTTTACCAGATCAGTACACGCAGAGCTCCGCGAGGACGAAAGGCATCACCTGGTAACAAGACGCCTTCCAGCGGCTGCTCGCGACGCATAGCGCTGCGAATCAGCTGGCCTCGCATCCATCGGAGTCGAACCTGATCAATGGACCTCACGTCCCGGCTCCGGGGTCCTTCTCCCTCGAGATGGTCCATCAGGGCATTGCAACTCGACACCGCCCATTCCGCATCGGCGGCCTTCATACTGGACGGCCATGAGCCATATCGGAAATAGACACCCAAGGCGGCGGCCTCATCGTCCGATAGAGGCGAGTCGTCTGCTAGAGGTGTGCATAGGATTATCGTGAGCCACAACGGCCGCTGCTGGTTCCCATATCCGAAGGGACCGTCCTCGGAGTCCGCGGCAGCGCCGAAGTGCTCCCGTGCGGACTTGTGAAGCTTGCGAAAGTAGTCGACGACGTCCCGGTAGTGGAAGTCCATGAGACACACGGTGGCAGCGGAAAGAGCATCGGGGTGTAGGGTAGAGCTGTAGGCCTCGACGAGTATTTCGACGTCCAAACCGCCTGCGTGCCTGTCGATGTCCGACCGCTCCCGTCCCCGCCAGGTCTGCTTGTGCGCCTTCCAAGTCTCCGGCCTCTGGATGCCGCATTCTAGACGAGCAAAAGCAGACCCCACACCTTGAATAGCGCTTTTGAGGGCTCGGGGGAGCCACACGCAGCGGTGAGGGACGCGTGATTCCAAGGAGGGAAGAATGGTAGATCCGAGCGTACGGAGAGCGGCGGCAGTAGTGCGACATGATGTGGATAAAAATGTGCATACCCGGTACATGAATCGCCGCGGTTGCCACACAGAGTCGAGTGCGCGTACTTGCGGAGTGAGATACGAACACTTGGGGTTGACTAGGGGTAGAAGGGTGGCAACAGCGGTGAAGACCGCAAGGAGTCCCACGAGGGCCGACGCGACGGCAGCAACAGTGCTATGCAGATTCCAGAGGAGAATGAGGATTCCGGCGAGGAAAAGGGCGAGGGCGACCTGGAGCAGGATAGGAATGGTTCCGACTATGTCCTCGACGCGCCAGGTTCGGAGGTTGTTCAAACGATACTGGCGCACACGAGCAGCAGGACGGGACGACCCAGAAACGCCGCTGCTATACTCATTCAACCATTGCTTGACCATGATGCCTACGGAGGCGGACGTCAGGCTGAGGATAAGGCCGGAGAACCACAAGGCATTGAGCCAGACGACCCATCGTGGCACAACGGGTGGGGTATTCGAACCGGAGCTGCCGCTACCGGACGTTTGAATGGTGTTGGCGAGTGGAGACTTGATCGACAAACTCGCGAGTTGTGAAGCGATCTGCTGCAAGACGACAATCGAGGGATCGGGCACAGCTGGTTGAAGTAGGAGGTACGACTGCACGTTGAATGTGGTGAGGACGGCCGAGAATAGTCCCGCCTTCGAGTGGTGCATGGCTTGGTCAACCGTGTGCTCGTTAGTCACCGAGTTGCTCGAACACGTACGAAGACGAGGTATGTGTCTATCTCCTCCTTCCAACGCTTTATCATCTCTTCGCTATATGTTTCCACCATTCGTGAGGCACCGGTCCATGCTTCTGTCTTCTCCGCCTGGGTGTATACTTCGTCTCGCTTGTCGTCCACATCCTACAAGTTCATCGGTGAGACAGGGACCGCTGTATAGGATGAGACATACCCAGAGGGATGCTTTGGCCGGAATATCAGGAGAGTTCGATGTCGTGCATTCCTTTACCGGCTGGTCATCCTGTAGAAGAAACTTCTGAGACGGGTGTAAGGAGGTGTGGGGGCATGCTCACGGGTGTGGGACGCTCCACGCCGGCGAGGGGCACTCCTCTGGATGATCCCGAGTTGCTCGGTACGGGCGGATGAGTCAACTTACCGGACGAGGGAAAATCCGGTGTACGAGGCTGGGACATGGAGAGGCGGGTGTATAGGTCAGAGATGTGCGAGGCAAGATTCGTTCGATCGAGTTCCGGGAGAGAGAGAGAGAGAGAGCGTAGTTCGCGAAGGGTAGAAATCTTGAAAGCCTAGACGACGAGGCGAGCACAGCGTGCATGGCACTGCGAATGGCCCTTCTCAGGTTCTATGACAGACGTTGTGTTAGAGTTTGTCCCAAACAGATCCTGCTACCTTATTGAGCGCAGAAGACGCTCTCCCAATCATGACTATGACAGGCCGCCGTGAACGGAGGCGGTGCGTCCGCATCGATGCGTTCCCTGCGCTGACGTCGAATCCGTAGCGCGGCGGAACGTATCTTGTTGCGACGCGTGCGCGGTAGTACTGCGCAGATTCTGCTCGTCGGCGCGAAGATGTGCTTTATAAGGGGAGGTTTTGGCATGACCGTGGAGGTGAATTGCATGTGGAGGACAAGTCTGCCGTTCGAGGCAAATCCGTTGTGTGTCCAATAAGCTCCTCGGAAGCCTGAGCTATGCCTCCTGGGACTTAGAACAATATTTCTGATAGACTGCTGGTCAGTTGGGGGCGCGCTACGTCGCTGCGCCGACAGGGGTACCGGAGATGGCTCTCGATCCGACGAATATGCTGGCCGATATGTCGTGCATCGGAATAGCGAGGCAGCACGTAGAGGGATCGCGGGTACATTTAGTTGTACAGATCGCGAGGTTGACGTGTTAGGATTCTCGTCTATGCACAAGCGTAGGTAATCCACAGCCCAAGAGCTGTCTAGTGTGTGAGACGAGTCAGAGGGAGGGTCGCGTAAGATGACTTTGAAGTCACGAACCTAGTGACTGCATCGTCCTGCCCCGAGCACTGAAGTATGCAGCGTAGGCTCGAGCAGTGTAAGCCGGCGGTGGCAGTCACTTCACCATCAGGAGGTGTCCATCACGACGCGGGTCTGCATATGCCCCGAGAATCAATACACAGGCATACAGAAAACCAGGCGAGACTGAGGCTGAAGACAGCCTCCATGGGATGGAGAGGACTCACCACAAGTAGAAAAGATAAAGCTAATGCTACGAGCGAGTTGAGGCACTTATGTTACTTATCTTCACAGGCAGATAGTGCAACGTCGTGTGCACGTTTTACGAGGTGTCGCCAGAGGTCGCAATGGAGGCTCGAAAAACTACAAGGCTTCGTACATGTTTCTTGCATTCGATTAAAAAAACCTGAGACTAGCTTATACCGCCATTGGACCTTTTTGGAAGCGAAATGAGCATATCATGTTAGCAGAGCCCTCAGCCGATGTATTGCACACATTTGGACGGTAACATACCTAGGCAACTCCATATTATTTCAAGTATTCTTCATGACGTGGGCTTGGTTCTGGAGAGCTACTGATTGAACCAGCAGAATGGAGAGCGCGGGAAGCGGAAGGAGAGACTCATAGGTTGGAACAGAGTGCGCACAAGATGTGGTCGGGTATAGAGACAAGACGAATGGGGAGAGAAGATCGGCAGGATGATGCTTTGGCCCTTCTAGCTAGAGCTGATTGCATGCAGCTTTGACACCTTCCGCTAAGACATAGACCAAGGATGTATGGAGACGCGAGCAAGCGCACGGTGTGAGCGATACTGTCGCGGCGTAAGTGAGGCAGAAAAGAAACGCTCGTACGCGATTCCACACGGACCGGACCGGAAAGCCCAAAGCCGGGAAAGGCCGCAACTGGCGCTTCGCGACAGCGCCCAGCCCGCTCCTCTCTCTGCCTCACCCTCTCGGAGTCTTAGCTTGCCCCGCACACCCCAGGCTTGGATCCCGAGTGTTTCCTCTTCATGTCTACTGGCGAACTAGGTCAGCTGTCCCCTGCTAGCTCTACCAACCCCGCGCTGTCTCCGGTAAAGATGAAGAATCCCCTTCGGAAGAATGGGAAGGAGGACGTACATGCGGCTTATGCACGTCCTGAAATTCCGGAAACCGTGTCTATATGGGTGTGTTATTGGTTTCCAGTAATAAATTCAGTCTAATTGCCGTCTAGGATGTGTGTTCCAAGAGATATAACGTGTACACGGAAGAGCAAAAGACGAAGGCATGGTCGGATGCGGCGGGGATGGTCCAGAGCTACAGCGACGACATGATCGCCCGATGGAACAAGGAGATAGATACCTATCTCGTCTTCGTATGTATTTCACTGGTCTACGGATATTTCATTAAGTGGTTCATCATCTTCCAGGCGGGCTTATTCTCCGCCATCCTTACCGCTTTCAACGTACAGTCGTACCTTCTCCTCCAGCCCTCAGCGCCCGATCCATCCATCGCTGTTCTACAACAAATCTCTTCGCAGCTCGCTAGCTTCTCAATCAATCCCCCGTTCGTCAATTCCACTCAACCGTCCAACTCCAGCCCCGCGAACGCCAACACCCCGCCCCCTGTCCCGCGTTGGGCCGTCTGGCTCAACGCGCTGTGGTTCTCTGGACTCATACTCAGCCTGACCTCCGCCTCCGTGGGCATCATGGTCAAGCAATGGCTGAATGAGTACAGCAGCAGTGTTTCCGGGACCTCCCGTCCTATCGCCCGGGTGCGCCAGTATCGCTTGCATAACCTGCAAAGATGGCACGTAGAGGATGTCGTCGGTACTCTCCCCATTCTGCTCCAGCTGTCCCTCGCCTTATTTCTCTCTGGGCTGCTCGTCCTTCTCTGGAACCTACACAGCACCGTCGCCGCCGTCGCGTCGACGCTCGTGGGGCTCCTTGCCGCCTTCACCGCTGTCACCACGCTGCTCCCTCTCTTCGATCACAAATGCGCCTATCTTTCGCCCCATGTTCGCACTCTCCACGCACTTTGGCAGCCAAAGTGCTTTGCCTTCTGGGTGTGTCTCTCGATATCACGAGGCCGTCGCGATGCTGCAGCATTCCTCGCGATCGTACCGCACATGCTGTCCATCCTCTGCCAACGTCTCCGCTTGTATGCATCACTAGACTACTGGAAAGTGTTGTGGCGCAAGATGCGGGCTGCAGCTGGACGACTGAGCGAGCTATCCTCGCCACCAGAGACCTGGAGAGCCCGCAAGCAGAGTTGGAAGGGGCAAGAACGATCGGCAGTCGATGAGCTCGCATCCGAATTGGACAAGCAAATACTCCTGGAGGCGTACAGCGCAACTCTGCACCCCAACGCCCTCTCTGCCGCGTCCGTGTGCCTCATGAACTCCTACCATGAGGACGTCATTGACTACTTCCGGAAACTTCACACATCCGTCCGAGAGCACTTCGGTCCCGTGGCGGACTCGGATAGCGGCCCCCTGGGGTGGGGGAACCAGCAGCTGCTGCTATGGCTGCACATCATCCTTTGCGTACTGCTTGAGGATCAATCGCCTCTGTCGGACGACGAAGCGGCCGCATTAGGCATCTACTTCGGATTCGGACTGTGGTCGTCCGGTATGCGAGCGGCCGACGCCGAATGGGCGACAGCTGCTTGCGATGCTATCTCGGACTACATCGAGGTCGCAGGAACATCCTTCAAGGCGGTGTTCATTGACCAGGATCGTCTCACACTGAAGAGGTCGTCCCTGATCTACAATGCCGTGCGGCGCGAGCAGCCTCTAACGAGTGTGCTGCTGCCAGGTGTGACAATTTCTCCTTGTGGAACTCTGCGTAAACTGATCCGCTTCCTGAACAGCCGTTACCGGCGCATATCGCCAGGTTCGCCTCAAGCAGGCCCGCCTCGCCGAGACGACTTCGGATGACGCGAAGGACGCTCATACGGGCTTCATCAAAAATATCGACCATTTCTTCGGGTGCGCCGATCTGGCCTTGGCATCTTCCCTGCCTGCCGACGACCTCGACACCGTTCGTACCTACGCGCGGGACGTTCTCGCCGAGCTGACGCGCACGCTACTGGAGCTCTTCGCGGAGGACAAGGTGCGGACCGTGATAGTGTCGACACATCTCGACGATCTTATGCGGACGCTTCGCTACTTCGATCGCGCTCATGTGGAAGAGTGCATTCCGGACGATCTCTTGCCAGACATTCTACGCTTGATGGAGAGACTCGCATCGGCCTCCGGCTATGTCGACAATGACTATGTGGAGGGGATTCAAAAGCACGCACGCACATTTATGGAAACGATCGTTCGCGTAAAATGCAAATCTGAGACGCCGTCAGTACTACATCTCTCTACTCAGATACGAGTCGCTCACGAGCTTTCTTGCACCTCCAGAAGATCTCCCGAGACAGTCCCTGCTGAGCCAACAGCGACGGAGGTCGCCACTGTCGAAGGCACCACAGTCCCGTCCGCACAATCCGGTGTTGACGATACTTTCGGTGCTGGTCGCGATCCAGGGGACCGCTCACACGGTGCACACGCTGGGTCTCCTCTCGACGGTGTCTCGTAGGCTTCATTCACCTCTCGACTTCCACTGTGGCTCGTTCTCCCTGTCCAGTGCCGCTCTTTCTCTTCGCCAATCTCCTCCTTCGTCCTTCGTACTTATGCATTGATCATACATCGGTGCGCACCAGGCGAACATCTCTCCTATGGCTGCTCCCTCGTCCGTCCGAATCATATCCCCGGCCCAATTCCCGAACACTCGCGCCCCCGCAAGCGCTCTCCGACGATGTCCTCATGCGATGGCGACCCACGGATTGAGTTCATCCGCTCCCCACACCCCTCCACGAGCTCGAGAGTACGCTAACATCATCTCTCGGCCCTTCCGGTCAGCGCTCGCCGCGTTGTTCGCTCACACTGTCGAGGTCCAGACACCTGTCGCTTCATTTCTGGATAAGGTCACTTGCATTCAAGCCGCCGGCTATACACTGTCCGCTGATCGTGTTTGCCGTGTGAAAAGGCTATGTCAACACCGCTCAGGCGAGGGTCTGCGCCCGCGCCAATTCATCGCGCGCCGCCCTGGGTACAAGAGCACGACTTATACGCCGTCTAGGAAAGCCTCCATGCTCGAAAAGGGGGAATTCGTTATGCGGGCCGCTATGCGGAAGGGAGTACGTCGCGACCTCGGGGGTTTGGGTCATGCACTCCTCGATGGGTAATGTCAGCGGAGGTTATATTTGCATGTCTTTTGACCCTGCGCGCGGAGGCGTTGAGCGGCATTCCTGGGGAGTTCGACAGCGCGGCGAAGATATCACTAGTGGCACCCGCGTACCCGCCATTTCTTCGCTGCTGTAGCTGTAACCGTATGCGCTCCAGAACGACTTCGTGCCCCGCCTCCCGACGTTGTCCACGCTATGCCGGAGAGCCGCCTTCGACACGTTCAAATGCAAGGGGGACGTGCTGCGGGAGCACCCATCCTCCCTGAGCTCCCCGAGCGCTCTTCTCAAGCCGAGGAATGCCGAGCTCTCGTCTCAGCATGCCGTTCCGTCGTCGCGGATTACGGTTGTATCGTCCCGAAATGCCGCCATGTAGTTATAGGCGTTGGCGGTGCTCGATCTACTCGATGCTCTCATAGCCGCCTCGGAAGGTGCGCTCGGTCGGTCTTCCTTGCCATACTTACGGGCCGCGCACAGGGTTTCAGTGCCACGGGGGACGCGGGGTCTCATGTACCGCACGGTCCCACCCCACGCCCTTTCGAAAACGCACGGATAGCTATGGCCGGGATATGGCTGCGGAGTCCCCACTATCACCTTGCGCACTGAGCGTGGATGACGCATTCCGAGACATATCAACACCCTGTGCGCATGTCAGCAGCGCTCCATAGTTGCTGTACGGCACAGGGTACCCGGTTCGAGCGAAGTAACCCATGATCGGACGACCACCTCCCCATATCCGCACCGGCCTCGCGGTGTCGCGTAGGCTATACAGGGCCTCCGCACGTTCATTTTGGTATGTGTTGGCTCTGTTCGCACATAAAAATCTCCGCACGCTGTCACTTCAAGACACGAGCGCATGGCCGTGGCCAGGGGCAACAGCAGCAGCAGTAAGCGCGCGACAGCGGCGTGGCGAAACATGCAGGGGCAGGACACGCGACGTCCTCCTAGGGTACAAGCACGTTTGTATAGCGGCTACTAGAACCCCGGTATGTAGGTATGTGGTGATGGCGATTGGGCAGGGGCAACAGAAGGGAAGTTAGGGTCCTCAGAGGTGCATAGGCGTTGTGCTTCAATGGGTTATCGGCCATTTCACAAACGGGCATGTCTGCAGGAATCTTCCAGAGCCGCATGAGAGCGGCGCCCACACCTCTGATCCTCTGATCTCATATCTGAGTCGGCCCGCACCCGGCTTTTGCGGAGTTGCTCGTCCTGATGCCAGTTGCCCTGTACCGAAAGTGCCTGCGCATAACACATTCCGCCGCACGACGTTCGTGAGGGACTCAGGTGAGTGCGCCTTATCATGACCTTTTTCTGCCTGCTCATATCCTTCCCGGATCTTCCGGCAACGAGGTGAAGGCATTCCATGCTGCGTGCTACTAGCGTGTACTGCGACGCGCTCTCAAAAGGCCACACATACAGATCGGGTACGCTGTCAGCCTTTTCCTCGAGATCCCTGCCTCTCTCATCGTGTCTGCCGTTTTATTTACAGTGCTAGTAGCGACCTAGGTGCGCCTGAAAACCAATCCACGCGCGAAGGTCGTTATGCTGAACTGCATTGGGGACAGAACCACAGCATGCCGCGTTTCCTAAACACATGGACGGGCGAGTTCGAATGGCATCATGACGCCGAACGCGTCGTCTACGCCATTCTGTCCCATACTTGGCGGTCACCTAAGGACGGTGGCGAGCAAACGTACGCCGACGTTCTGAAGCTCCAAGCAGCCGTGAAGAAAAGCCGCCGAAACACTCAGCCATCTGTCTCCACCACATCCTCCTCCAAGTTCAACGATCGCGGCACCATCTTCGCCCATCCCGAGCTCTCAGAGAAGATCAAGGGCGCCTGCAAGATCGTGCGCGATGCCGGATTCCGCCTCATCTGGATCGACTCCTGCTGCATCGACAAGTCAAGCAGCGCGGAGCTCGCCGAGGCGATCAACTCGATGTTCAAGTGGTACAAGCTCTCGAAGGTCTGCTACGTCTTCCTTGAGGACGTCCCCGGCCGCTGCGAAAACGCCAAAGATCAGGCGGCGCGTTTCCGGAAGAGCAGATGGCACACTCGCAGCTGGACGTTGCAGGAGCTTGTCGCGCCCACGCGCGTGCAGTTCTACGCTCGGTGCTGGTGCTTCCTCGGCACGAAGGAGGGGCTCGCCAAGACGCTGGAGAAAGCCACGGGCATCCACACCGACATCCTCACCGGTCGGGCTGCTGTGGAGTCAACCAGTGTCGCACAGCGGCTGTCGTGGGCTGCGAAGCGACGCGCGACGCGGGTTGAGGACGAGGCGTACTCGCTCATGGGCCTGTTCGGCGTCTACATGACTCTGATCTACGGCGAGGGCAAGAACGCGTTCCTCCGTCTCCAGGAGGAGATCGCGAAGGCGAATCCCGATCAAACCCAGCTCGCGTGGGCAGCCGAGAACGACCCGCATGCGCTGGTAGAATATGGAGTACCGCCACCCGACGCCTATTATCCCCCCGCGTTGGTGTCACTACCGCAAGGATTGACATCCCCTGCGTACCTCGACCCCGGGCTCGCTACCGGAAACCCTACCCTACCGTCTTTCGGCGGCTACTACGTCGCGGACCCCTACGACTTTACGGTCGGACCTGGCCCCGTATTTTACGCCGACGAGGGCGACCTCGATGCATACCACATGATGCTGTGACCCTGTGCCAACCGTTAGAAGGTGCGTGCATGAATTCTGAAGTGGCCTAGGCGGTGTTCCCCACAGTACACCTTCTATGCGGAGATGCTGCCCTACTTCTATTTGGCTCCTATACATAAGATGCGCTAATTCTATTGTTTCCATAGCTTTCATTGGTATATCGAATATTGAAGCCTGTCGCCCGGTAGAGCCTACTCCATTGGCTGGCGCGCGCGGGCTCGCGCGCTACACCACTTGGAGCTACGATATAACGTCAGATTAGTTTCAAGTAAATATGAATATGTATACTTATTATCTCACTCGCTTCGAGGCGCGTAGTGCAGCCAAAACATTTGCATAGGATCGTATACAGTGTGCTTGATCGGCACCGGAGGAGGATCGGACTTTAGGATAGTCCAGCCTCTGCGGGCTGCAGGGCATCGCGAGCGTGGCGTGCGACGGGAGCGAGAGGCATGAGTATGAAGGCCCTTATTGGACAAAAGCATCTTCCCGGCGCCATTCCCTAGGTACCATACGGTAAATGCCGGGCATGCGCGGTAAAACCCAATATAGTAATGTCAACCTCAGTCCTCTATGTCTACCTCGGTCGACCTCATAAGTCCTCTCTCAATCGGATACAAGGCTACCTCAGAATACTGTGGTAACACTTCGGTCTACTAGCTCAGCAATGCTATCAGTATATCATACGGTATACCACAGTCCATGCCGGTCGTGGTAAACACGAGGCTACTGCACACCCACTTCCCGTTGCTTTACCTCGGGCAAGTCATATTGATCGAGCTCAATGCTGATGTAATATCCGCGTGGCTATTTGCTCGGGCTGTCGATGACTGAGTGCTGACTTGACTTGCTTCCTCCTGCTCTCCTTCATAGCCATGGCTCAGTTATATGGTCGATTCTCTTGCGTTCTATCCGACTGCCATTGTCCCCAATGGTTCAGAAACATTGTAATGGCACCTGGTGATTTTACGGCCCCGTTTGTGAGTATTCTCCCCGTTCAAAACCATTTTTTCCTGGCATATTCACCGCCAACCTAGCTTCCTATGCAGCCTTCCGAGCGTTGCTCAGGATGTCAGCATCCTTGGCACTCCCATCGCACGCAGGCTCAGTCCGAAGCGCCATCGCAAGTCATCTATGACATATCGTGGGGAAAGGCAGGGTTAGAGGCTTCTGGCTGTGGAGGATATCATCCGGTGCGTCTTGAGCGCTCTTCGCTCAATAATTCCCTTTCTCAACGACCTTGAACCACAGATGCACCATGCTGAGGCTTTTAGCTCTCAGGCTCTTTGTCTGTGCAGCATGCCGTGGTACTTACACGCCGGGTTGCCTCCCTTCCGGTTAGTCCCATTTTTGAACATCCTGCATCGCTCCTGCGTAAGCTCATGTGTCGTTCACCGCAGATCCCCTGTGAATGCTCCACCTATTGCTATTCCTCCTGGGCCTGCTTCTACTGCTATTCCGCCTGCGCTCCCTGCGCCCCATTCCGGTGGAGGCTCTCATGGTCTTTTGAGTCCCACTTCCGTGCCGCCTATCCATGCCTTCCAAACCCGTCATCACTCTCTGTCTGTGGATTCATCCAATGTCGCTGCTGCACGCCGCGCCAGCATAAGCCGCAATCTGCCTCAACATCGGGCTCCTTCTGGTACTCCATCTGTCGCTACGCGCACCAACCCACGATCCCCGTATCCTGCTGCAACAACGGCGAGCCCGTTTGGCACTCTCGCTCCCCTCGACAGTCCTGAACTGAAGTTGCGCATCGCAATTGTCCTTCTGCCGCTCACTGTTGGTGATTTTTAATTCCAGCTTCGTGCCGGTACTGACATGTTTGCACGTAGCTAAACAAGGCTCATGAAGACATCTACATTCCTGTTCCCACCATCTCGATAAAACGGTCTCCGACTGATCTCCCTGACCTTCTTGGCGCTCTCACTCGGCACCATCTCTTCTTCGATGTAGAGCTGTCTTACTCGTCTCTTGATGACGAGGTCTGGAAACAGGTCTCTGCCGCTATCGACGGTCACCTGTCTATGCACAACCTCACTCTCCCCGCGGATCCCCGACCTGCCAGTTCCCTACCTCCTGCTCAGCCTGCTCTCGACTTTCACCGTCTGGGATGGGTCGTCGCAGAGAGCCGAGGCCGTATCAGCACACGTAGTAGGCCGCCGCGTCTCGAGCCAAAGGACGACTTCATGGGCTATGACTTGACTGTCCGTTGGTGTCAGTCGTTTGGGAAGAAGGTCAAGCATCCATATGAAAACATACCGTTGATATTTCTTTGTAAGCAGTGCTCCCTGTTCACTTCATACCCGCTGACATTGTCCTACATAGGCACTCGGTTCGGCAACATGAAGGCACCCCTCGTCAAAATCCTCCCATCCCTGGGTGTTTGCACTTGTCTTGCTCTTCCTCATGGATGCTTTGGATTCCGCGTTCTGAAGCAGCTGTCGTGCTGCGATTTTCACAATCAGGAGCAAGACCTCTTTGGCTGTCGCACCGATCATTGCCCGTGCACCTGTTCATGCGCCCGTTATCATGTTCAGTCGACAAGCGAGCCCATCAGCATCACAGCGCCATCATCCGTTCCAGAGCATTCCCTCGGTGTTCATGCACGCTCTCCAGAGAGCCTGGTGAGCCGACATTCATTATACGAGCATCCAGACCTTCACTGACATTTGGATCAAAGCATTCTCCAAGTCCGGCTTCTGGGCCTAGTTCAAGGCAAGCTGTCCGCCGCCGTCTTGATGAGCCGGATGCATATAATGCAGAGGTACGTGCATGATGCTTTTTTGCTTTTCGGCGAGTACTTTGTTATATTCAGTTAAGGTTGCGCTCGCTCGGCGTAGGCGCCTTAACTGAATATAATACATCCCCTTGAGCGAGGCGCGGTGCGAGCATCCCCTAGACCATCAGCTTGTGGACGTTGTGAGCAGCAAGGTGGCATGCAACATACAGGGCATCCCTGTGATGTAGCGCGGGGCAAAGCAGGACTCACCGTCGAGACGCGTACAAGGTGACATCATGGCACCGACATCAGGTGGCACTCGTCGTAGAGAGGGTGAACAGGGTCAGCTCGTGGTGCTATCAACCTTTGCAGGGGATACGGGCGCAGTTCACACAGGGTCATCGTTGGCTTCATAGCTAGTTCACAGGTTGTTCGTTGTTGGGTAAGCGTGTTTGTCGTGTGCACAGTTGAAGTCCTCGCCATCTGACGGGTTCGTGAGGTAGCTCTGGCCTCAGCAGGCAGGTCGTTGTAGTAGGGGGTACACGGGGTCGTCACACGGCTTCACTCCTACTAGGCAAGGGTTCGCAAATAACACTTCAGTGGTGGACAAGCATTTGTGTATGAGACACTCCGCCAAATGCCTCTAGCCCACGCTCGATCTTCCTTCTCCCCGCCCTTATTTCTCATACATACTTAACCTGTTCCCTGACAGACACAACTGGCGATCACCTCACAAACACTGACACTTCTAAACTCGGAAACATCCCGTCAGCAGGTATATGCTAGTGATTCAGATATGACGCTGCGGTTGATCGCTCAACCTCCTCTGACAGAACACATCGGTCAATGTCATGGCTGCGTCCCCCCAGGCCAACGCCACCGCTCCTCTTCTACATCATTCTCCTAGTCTTCCCCCTGCTCCTCCGCCATCCCGCTCTCCACGTATTTCCATTCCTTTTCTGCAGCCCCAAGTTGCCGGTGTGCCGACGTCGACGCTGCCGGAACGTGCCCAGGCTCCGCTTCCTGCCATTCCACTTCCGTCCATTCCATCTGAGCTACAGCTCTGTGAGTGGAAGCGTACCGCTATCGACTGCGCGTCCACTCTATTCTCTATCTCTGATGACGGCATCGATGTCCATATCTCCGCTCAAAGTCTTGACGCAGCTGCGGAGGGGTTGGTATACGCTTTGGTCCAGCTGGTGTCTGACAGCACACAGCACACATGGTATCCGTCCATCACTGGTCTCAGGTACCTGTCGGTACATTCAATATCTGCGTTCTTCCGTGAAGAAGACTTGCAACGTGTCTTCTCTGTGTACGCCGTCCTATCGAATTCATTGATGTCATACTTGCAACTCACTATACCCATTCCAGATCTTCTGGCACAGGCCAAGGCGTCGAGCGAGCCGTCATCCATCACGCCGTGCAGCACGCTACCCAGAACGTCTTGTTCTGGCTTGACAGGGGGAATTTCAAGTACCCGAACTTTATGTCCAACACTACCACCACGCCAGAGCGCCTGAAACAATGGACTGCGTTTGGTGCCCTCGCCGCCATTCACCTGTTCACTCTATCCGCCGGTCCTCTTCCAATCTGTCCGTTCTTTCTGTCACTTGTGGTTATCCAGCATCGCTTGTCCCTCTCATCTGCCAACGATCCAGGCGCGGCACCTTCCCCTCCTGGCGGCGATAAGCGTCCCGCCACCAAAACATGGCCTCTTCTCTCGATCACTCTCCCAGTGCTTGCGTTGTTGGACCGACCATGCGCAGATATCCTGCGCCCGTGGTTCAACCTAGCTGCAGACGAGCCAATTCCAACCTCCCTCACTGATCCGGTGTGTCAGTTTCTCATGAATGCCGTCAACCAGCAGGTACGTTGCACGCTTCTCTCGTTAGCAATCAAGCACTCAACAGACTTGATATTTGTAGCCTGCGATTGTCAGATTGACCAGAGCTGGTCGAGCGGAGGTCCATGACTCCTGGAGCTCGGATTTTATGGGCAAGGTGTTGTTCCCGGACTCACGAGACGACTGGGAAGTCAACCAGGAGTTTCTCGCGTTTTCCGCAGGGTTTAATACTCCGTTGGGCGGTGGTACGACCTTGATCTCAGTAAGTAGTAGTACGTGCGCGATCTCAGATCAGATTGGTCTGACCGTACTTGCGATTGCAGACAATGGAGCCCTTTGTAGGTGCTCACGGGGTGCCAGCCTTCATAGCTGCGCTGTACGATAGGACAGTGAAGACTCCTTCCCAAGTCATCGACAAACTCTCCCCTCAGTACCACTACTCCGGTGTCCAGCCGGCCCACTTGCTTCTTCAAAGGCTCTTTGTAGCCTGCCTCGTCCGCTATCTGAATGGCAAGGGCCATCCAGACCACCCGGAGCTGAGAGCGAGCGGTCTTGTCGAAGATGACCAGTTCATAACTCGCCAGGACGACGTCGCCCTCCGATCTCAGATGTTCCTAAAAGCTGTTTCCGATACGTGGGCTGTCCCTTTAGACCCGGACTGGAGCATCAAGGTGAGTACTCTTCGCTCTTCATCTGCTCAGTACTCGTTGACAGTTCTTTTCATCCAGATCAGGTTCAACAGAGACATAGTTAACAAGATGGATACCGTGTTGTTCATCCATACTTGCTTCTACGCTGTGGATGTAGAGATATCGTGCTCCCTCGAAGACTCGCTTACCAGGCCCAATGCCCTCGCAGCAGTTGAAGTAGCTACTGACTTTGACTCCTGGATACACACTCAACTGCTGTCTTCCGATGCTCATTATAATAGGGGTTAGCCATTCCAGCATTCCCGCTTTAAAATCATGTCATGTATATCTCTCATTAAAATCTATACTAGCCCCGTTCTCCCTACTTCACGTGTCGCATTGTTGTATGCTCATTCAACCCGTCCACCGCACCCTCCGCACGGTACCTCGCGCCCAATGAGCACCACTCACTGTGTGCCGCCGTGTACATCTCTAGTCATGGTGTAGCTGCACCCTAGAAAGGCCATCTGCAGGTATCAGTATTGAACAATACCGTGCCTGCATACGGATCATGGGGGAGAATATATGAGTACGGAGTTCTCCAAGTATCTTGCAAAGCAAGGCACTAAACAAAAGCTCCCGACGCATGACACACCCGAGCACAACGGTGTGAGCAAACACGCGAACTGGACCATCATGGAGAAGGTCCGCCCGATGCTCAATGCCACTGGGTTGCCTGATGTTGAACAATACGGCCCGCGCGTGGCAATCTGCGCGGACCCTCGCGCGTTGTCCTCGAGTGGCGCGTCGCCAGTGGCGCGCGCCACGAGGTTGACTAGCATTGTATACCCCGCGCGAACGTCGCGCGCACCGCGCAGACGTCGCACTTGGCTCGCGACTGGACAAGATTCCTCCTAGCTACGTTGTACTTATTGTATATGGACATTTTTGTTTACAATACGTATATATATCGCGCCGTCATCGTACGCTCACCTCAGTCCGCTGTATACGAGACTGAGGTGAGCCATACTTATTGTCCTGTTCCTTACTTGCTTACTTATGCGCTTTATTACGCTTAGATATCGCTCATAGGTATACTTCAATATATATAAAGTCCGCTGTATACGAGACTGAGATATCGCTCATAGGTTATGAGCCCTGCCTGCTAGGCGGCTCCCTGCATATACTCAGAAGAAATCACTTACCGAAATACAACCCCTCACAATGTCGAACTCCGTAAAGGTCGGAACGGACGACTTTGTTCGCGTACCCAGGCTTGAGGTAGGGGGCGCAAACTGGGTCATCTTCAAGGACCGTTTGCTGTGGGCCGCGGATGCGAAGGGCGTGCTGGGGCACCTCGACAGGACGTCGAAGGAGCCAGAAGCGCCGGCGCCGAGTCGAGCCGAACCGAGTGGTACGGCCGCGGCGAGCGCGAGCACGACCGCTACGCCACCTGCACCGGCAGCAGGGGAAGGAGCGGCCGCAGCCCCTCCCGCACCCGCGGCAGGGGGAGGAACAGCGGCCGCTGCAACAGCGGGCGATGGAAGCGCGGGCGGCGCGGCAGGCCAGACTGGTCAGGCTACCGCGGAGACTCCCGACCCGGCGCAGACGAAATACGATACCGATATCGTCGAGTGGCGCAAGCGCGAGGCGACGGCAAAGCAGTTGGTCGCCAGCACGATTCCCGACTCGCTCTTCATGAAGGTGCGCGGCCGCGCGACGGCGTGGGCGATCTGGGAGGCCATCGCGGCTGAATTCGAGAAGAAGTCGCGCATGTTCACAGTCAACCTGTGGCGACGACTCCAGGACCTGCGCTGCGGGGAAAAGGACGATGTCAGAACTCATTTTGCGAAAATGCGTACCATTCATGAAGACCTCGCGGCCATGGGCCAGCCCCCGTCCGAAGACGACTTCTACGCCATCATCCTCGGCTCGATGCCTCCCTCCTATGAACCGTACCTGTCTGCCCTTTCTGCGGCGATGCGCGCGACGGATAAGCTTCTGTCGCCCGACGACTTGATGGACGGCTTGACTGAGGAGTACGAGCGCCAACTTTTGAGGTCGCGCGGCGGCCAGAGTCGAGACGCAACGGATGTCGCATTGACCGCCAATGATCGAGGCGGGAAGTCAAAGTCGAAGCGAAATGCTGAGTGCTTCAACTGCAAGAAGAAGGGCCATTACAAGGCCGACTGCTGGGCGCCGGGCGGAGGCAAAGAAGGCCAAGGTCCGAAGGGAAAAGGAAAGCAGAAGGAGAGCGCGTCGAGCGCGGACGCAAAGGAGCAGTACCTCGACGTCCGCGCAGTCCGAGTCCACGTCTGAGTCCCAGTCCAAGTCCCAGTCCGAGGGGTAGTCCGAGTCCGATCTGAGATCACTCAGGCACCCGACGTCGTCATCAGGCACCGAGTCCGGGCTGTCATGCCGTCGCAAAGAATGACGTCGCAAAAGAAGCCGTTAAGGTTCGGATTAGGGTTCGGATTAGGGTTCGGGATTAGGGTTCGGGTTTTGCCGGGGTTAGACGCCTCCAACCTCCTCTCCCCCCAAGAGGGAGCCGGTCTGGAATAACACGCGAACGAGGCTTTAGTGTACCCGCCTGAGTGTTCCCGGCTTGGGGGACCCCCCGAGCGGAGCGAGGGAGGGGAGGGAACACGAATGGCGGGCCCTCTTCGCGCAAAAAACGCTAAGTCCAGACTATAAGCGCCCTTCCCAATCGGGGACGTTCTCTACTATTTCCTCAAACAAATCTCGATGGTGCGACGTCATTCTTTGCGACGGCCGACCAGCCCCGAGTCCGAGTCCGAGACTGTCGCCAGATCGGGCATGTCGTCATCCAGATCGGAGCCTCCAGCGGCTGAGGCGTACACGAGCCACGCTTTGTCTTTGCTACCGCGCAGGATCGCGCGGTCAAGGACGAGATAATTCTATTCGATTCCGGCGCGTCGCACCACATGTCTCCTCACCGCTACAAGTCCGTTCGCTACGAAGCCATCCCCGCGAGGTCCATCCACGCAGCCGACTTGCACACGTTCAAGGCCGTCAGCAAGGCCGATATGTACATCACCATTCCGAACGGAAAGGGCGAAACCACCCGCGTCCTCCTCCGTCACGTCCTCCATGCCCCCGCAATGGGCGCGACCCCCATATCCGTCAGCCGCGCAACGGCTGCGGGCGCATCCGCAACTTTCCACAAGGGCGGTTGTCGCATCTCGAACCCGGCGGGAGAAGTGGTCGTGGATATCCCAATGATGGACGGGCTGTACCGCATCACAAACGCGAGCGAGGATTTCGCTGCACCCGCTGCCGAGAAAGCGCCACCTGCAAAAGGAGAGCGTGTAGTCAGCATCGACGACCTCCACCAGATGATGGGCCATGTCTCGTACGAGGTTGCGCGCACAGTCGTCACGAAGGGCCTTGCGAAGGGCATTGTGCTCGATTCGACGCCCGCACCGGCTGTCTGCGATGCGTGCGAGAGCGCTAAGATGACGCGCAAGGCAATGGCGCGCGAACACGTCCGGCCGCGTGCCGAGAACATCGGAGATGAGCTCCATTCGGACCTGTGGGGGCCCGCGCCCGTCCAGACGCTTGGCACGCGGTGCTACAACTCGATGTTCACGGACGACTGCTCGCGGCTAGCCTTTGCGCACCTGCTCCACTCGAAGGACGAGACCTTCGACGCCTACAAGAAGGTCGAGGCCTTCCTCCTTACCCAGAAGGGCGTGCGCGTGAAGTGCCTGCATACGGATCGCGGGGGAGAATACATGAGCACGGAGTTCTCCGACTACCTCGCAAAGCAAGGCACGAAGCGCAAGCTCACGACGCACGACACGCCCGAGTACAATGGCGTGAGCGAACGCGCGAACCGGACCGTCATGGAGAAGGTCCGCGCAATGCTCGACGCCTCTGGGCTCCCCGATAATCTTTGGGGCGAGGCGACACACCACGCGATCTACCTCAAGAATCGCACTCTGATGTGCACCCTCAATGGCCGCACACCATATGAGTGCTTCTGGAACTACGTGCCCGACCTCTTGCGTCTGCACCCGTGGGGCTGCGAGGTCCGCGTGCACTCCCCAGGCGGCTCGAAGTCCTCAAGCCGGGCTGTGATCACTCGCTGGGTCGGCTTTGACGAGGAGACCGATGCCCACCGCATCTACTGGCCGGACCGCCACACAGTGACGATCGAGCGCAGCGTCCGCTTCAATGTCAAGAGCGGGCCTCTCGACATTGAGGTGCCTCCGTTCGAGGGGGAGAAGGAAGACAAAACGCAAGAAAACACTCACAAGAGCGAGCGGGCCACCTCGCCAGCTCCCGAGCCTCCCACTGTCCCTTCTACTCCCGAGCCTCGCGTGCCCGAGGAGGCTCCGCGTGAGCCTCGCGCGCCCGACGCACTTGGCGGAAACTTCGAGAATGTGTCTGAAGGTCGTCCGAAGTGTGCGAGCAAGGAATCCGACTACATTTGCAGGCTGTGTGCAGGCGAAGTCAGCGCGACAGGAAGAGCACGCGAGCAAGTGTTGCTGAGAGGAGTTCAAGCTGGGACCGAGAGCGCACATCAAGGAGATAGCCAAAGAACCAGAGACGGTGCGTGCCGCGAGGTTGACTAGCATTGTATACCCCCACACGAACATCGTGAGCACACTACATTTGGAAGAGCAAAGTCGATTAGATGAGCTTATATGCATTGCTGCCTCGTACCCGGAGACAATGTCTCCCTTGTGCCGGATCTGGGAACAATGTCTCAGCGCCCGCAGGCCAAAATGAATTATTTCCTCAGTTCTTTATAAACAACCAGTTATGTAACTTTGGGACGTCTCTTTTAAGGTCACTTTATACCATTCTAAACCGGATTCAGGCTGAACCAGGCAAAATGACCATATCTGAATTGTCCACAATAAGGCACACAAATAAGCGCCAAACGACACCAGGCATCGAGTCAAACTCTCTCTCTCTCGTTTAAATTCTTCAACAACATTCCACCATATTGTCTACCTGGAGTGATGGACCCTCTCAGCCGTCCTCATCGCACTGTTGTCAGAACGTACATCACACGCAGAGTCACTCGCACTAGGGCCCAGGAAGCGACCGAGGGCCCTCATCTTTTGTCTGATGAACATGCAATGGAGAACGAGTCTCAGCTCGGTGAGCATTTTCTGTAGACGGGATTTGTTCCAAGTGCACTAAGTACCTTGATATGCCCAGCTATAGGAGAGGAACGTTCCGGCACCTCACATGGTGCTCCGGAAAGCGATCAACTCTCAGAGTCTGTGGCTACCATTGCTGCTACTCAAAATGCAAATGGTCAGCAATCGCAGCTCACATTTGGTAAGTAAACGTATCCGGTCCAGATTTATTTGTTTGTCTAACCTACCTTAGATGATGTTGTGCAGCACGATGCAGAAGAGTTTGCTAGCTCTGATGATGAGCCTGATATTCTCAGACGCTTGGCGACTACTTCACGAGCGGTAGAGGGGGGAACCAACGGGGTGGCAGGCATGATAGGTGAGTAGCTCTCTTGCGAGTATATAAGCTGAATATACTCACGAGTGAGTCTCAGACTTGAGGCATGAAGAACTCGGTCATGGAGACATCGCACCTGCACGTCCTCCTCCAAGTACCGCCTCATCTGATACTACACCGACCCTACCTCCTTTGGAAGCACTAGGAATCTCGCAAAACGAGTTCATGGCTATGTCCCCCTCCGACATTCTTGCACGCCTCCAGCTTCTACGCAGCTCTCAGTCCAGCATCACTCCTGGCCATGAGAGCGACAACCATCGGCCCCCTGCGCTGGTCACCCTGGAGAGAAACGAAGAGGTGACAACCGGTCGCGACAACATACCTCTTCAAGCCGAGCAGTCGCAGGATTCGGAGGACCACATAGACCAATTGGAAGAGGAGCACGGAGCGCTGGAGGACAGGTATAGCGAAGATATCTACCTATACACGCCGGCTCCCAGCACATATCCGGTACGCGTGTGGATTTTCGATTCGACAGATTTTCTTGACCAATTCATCTCAGCCCATCCCGGCCGCACCACCCGTGCAAGATTGGACTACTCGCTTGTTGTCATACAATCCTAGCCTAGGGTCCGGGTTGGCGAACACACCGGTACGTGTCATTCTACCTTGTTCGTCGAGATCACTCACAAACAAGGTCTAAAAGCAACCTACGTGGACACCTGTCGCTACCAATCAGCCACGTGATGCCGCCCAGACGTATCTACGTGGGGTATACACTCCTCATGTCGAAAGATATCACCACATCTCGGTATCTGGCTACGGCGGCGCATACAAGACTTTCCTACAGCTTCAAGAAGTGCTCTCCGTCTGCGCCGCAGTACGCATAGTATTCCATCCAAACGCGACCCCAAGCATAGGCCATATCTCTCCCGACCTTTCTATTTCTCTCCATGACGTCCTCGTACTCTTCCAACTTTCACCAAACACTTTCAAGAACAATCGATCTCTTTTCAACGCAGCGGAGATCGTCTTTGCAGCGCTCTCTCAACTTCAGACTCAAGGTCTGCCCCTCTCCTCGGAACAGCGAGAGACGCAACCTATCTTGCAGATTATGTACGGTCAACTCGGGGCTCCGGTTCCGCCTCCTAGCCGTCTGGTGGCCGGCGATCCCAGGAAGGGTATTGTGCTGATCTCTTTGGCACGGTTCCGCACCTTGGTCATGAACGCACGGCAATAGGGGCACAAATGTATATGTTACAGTTCATATCGTACCTCGCAGCTTATATTGATCAACGGTCCCCACTGGAAATGGCTCGAGAGTGATGGGCACATTTCTACACATATGGCGCCGACATGCGGAGGGCGCGACTCCCTGATTGGTAGGTTCGTGCGCGAAGAATCACTGTCAAAACAAGCCCAGCGGTGCATGGTCGAGGACTGTGCGACAAAAGTGCGCCATTGTTGTTCTCAAGTGCCCATGCGCCTGTAGCGCGGGGCTGGACAGGTGGTTTGGCGGATCAAACACCTTGAGCCGCAGGAAGTTGCGGCCGGCATATGCCCGCGAACCCCGATATTTGTCTCGCCAGTCTGCCTTGAGCTGGACAGCAAGCAGGTGCTGGGCGTGCGCGAGCGAGCATTTGTCGCGCTCCAAAGGTATGTCCGCCGCTCTTTTGGCGTCTTCGTCTACTAACCACCAGTGGAAGACGATGCGTCGCCGCTCGTCTTTGGCCAGCCACTCGCGCACGTTCCGGCACGCGACCACGGATACCAGCTGCTGACCGTGCATGCCGGGATCGAGCAGGGTTCTCAGCGCCGACTCGTTGTCGGCTACCACATGTATGGTTTCGCATGGCTGTTTTGTTGCAAACGCTAATGCCATCCCTCCAGCCATCATTTTGGCGTTGTATGAGGTCCCCCGTCCCCCGGCTATGCCGCGTCTTACTAGGAGCCGCCCATTGCTGTATGCCCGGAACGCCGCACCCGTGCGGCACCTTGGTTTCGGGTACATAAGGTGTCGCAGAAGACGACTACAGCACGTTGGTCCGCCATCGCCTCAAGCAGGCGCGGCATCAGGTCGCGTTCCACCCACTTTGGGAGTTCCTCGGAGTCCTTCTTAGGATGCTCCAGGTGCCAGGTGAGTCGCTCACCGTATGTGTCCAGCACGCGGCATGAACGACGGTCAAGCAGAGAGAGCGATGATCTATCAAGGGAGCAGAGATCACATCGACCAGAGATGAGCACAGGGCTGGGTGAGTGCAGCAGGCAGCGATCAAGCAAGGGCCCGCAAAATGCGACGTGAGCGGGCACCTAAGATTAACCTAGATGGGGTGCCATTGGGCTGGTGCGAATGGGCAATTCGCGCGGGCTCAGCTGGACCCCTGGCGGTGGCAGCAGCAGCAGTTGCATGGCGAGTGAAACCTCGTCCACAATGCGACGTCCAGCTCGACTTCCCCGGCTCGACTATCGTGCCGCGCGCGCATGAACGGCGACAGCCACCCGAGCCCGAGCACAAACGGCTGCTGGAAGTCCCAGTACACGCACCTGGGCGAGCGGTACCCAACGAGGTACGCCTGCAGCGGCACCCCGGGGAGCGCAGCCTTGCCCGCGAGGCACAGCGCGCACCCCATCTGTGTCCGCCCCAAACGGCTGCCCCCATACCCAGCCCGTGGGGAACGCCGTGCCCCAGTTCTTCTCCGGGTGCGCGTGTCTGGCCCCAGTGATTGTCTGGGAAGGGCAGTTGCCGTGTGCGAGCGTGAGGTGGTGAGTACCTCCACATTTGCGACAGGCGGAGAGGGGTGGGTGGCGCAAATCGCCGGCCTGCGTCTGCGTATACTCGTCAAAGCAGCCAAACTGAGGCTTGACCCAGATGACCAAGGCCTCGACCAGAAGCGAGCGCGACTGCGCGTTGTCGAAGAGGAAGCCCTTCTGTCCAAAGTACGGCAGCGGCGCCCACTCTGCAAACCGTATGGGTATGAGTGTCGCGCTCGTGAACAGGTCTGGCGCAGCAATTTACGCAAGGATGCCTTACTCACCCGCAACCGCGCTCACGACCGCAAACGCCACAATTTGCAGATACATGATGAGCTTCCAGATGACAATCTTGCCCTTGGTCGATGTGATTGCGTTTGCGAAGGTCATCGCGATAGGCACGAGCTCCGTGATCTTGAAGACCTTGCTCAGTTCCGGGAGGATAGACATGAAGTGCTGCAGAGAGATGGTCTGTGTGGCAATGATAAATGCAGGAGAGGTTGTAGACATCATGCCGTTGACCTCCGAAAGGTGGGCACGTAGCTCGAGCTTGAAAGTCGCCTCGAGATGGTCTGCTGTGGCTCCTCTGCCAACGGCGAGCTCCTTTGCCTTCTGTAGTTCCCATGACCTGGCGTGAGCAAGGAGGAGGTCTCGAAGCACGGTACATACTATCGAACACTTGCTACTCACAGAATACTGACTACATGCACAGAGGGAGGTGCTGCTCGACGACGCGCGGGTACGGACCGTTGCAGTGCATTATAGTTGGGCGTCAATAACAGGAACAAGTAGCGCCCGCGGGCAAAGGTCGATTATTTCCTAGATTTCTGATAAACAACCACTTATGGAACTTTACGACGTCTCTCTCAAGGCCATTTTCTACCTTTCTAAACCGGATTTGGGCTCATCGTCGCAAAGTACATATACTTCAGTCGTCGATGCTAAGGCACACAAATAGGCGCTGAACTTGGGTGTCCTGCATTTGTGGGCACGCTCGCGATCTGCTTATTACCCATCTTTTATATTTCAACCTCACCTCTGCTCTCCCTCATCTCCAATGCCTGTTCAGCCCTTGGGACCTCCAGCATCAGCACCTGACTCCGTCCTTAACAATCTACGAGCCGCATATCATGTGCTGGAGGAGCGCGTGCACCGCGCACTTTTCACTCAGCTGGGGGACGCTGGGAGGCTGAGAGAGCAGCGAGCACAGGCCTTGTCTCTGTTGCAGGTTGCAGAACAGGTGTGCTCCTTGTGCACTATGTACATACTACCGTATAGCTCTGACCCTCTCCCACACAGCATCAGCACCTTTTCCCGGCTGCAGAGCTAAACACCTTGAGGCATAGCATCGCCAATATAGTATCCTCCCTCGACCAGGCCTGTCACCAATCATCGGACAGGCCTGATGCCCCATCTGTCATTGTTGCAAGCCGTAGCACTGGACGTCGTGGGAGACCACGCCTTGAGATAGACCCCCAGTTCTTACAAATGGCTTTGGAGCTGCGAGGTCCAACAGGGATTGCACCCGTATTCGGATGTCATCCACGCACCATCCGGCGACGAGCCTTGGAGGCAAACCTCGTCCAGCCTGGTCAGCCTGTCCTGACATCCGTCAACCTTCCCGACGGTAGCCTCCAACTGGTACACCAGTCGACAACCCGGCCAGTCTCCACCCTTACCGACAACCAACTTGATCAGCTTGTCGCAGACATCCTCGAGGTTTTCCCTGCCTTTGGGCGGAGAATGATCCTGGGCCGACTCAAGGCAGCAGGACACCATGTACCCCCAGAGAGGATCGTTGCGTCGTACGTTCGAGTTCACGGATCCCCAGGTGCTTTTGGACATCGTGTCATCCACAGGCGTGCTTATGTGGTGGCCGGCGCAAATTCGCTCTGGCACCATGATGGTCAACACGGTAAGCTTTGTACTTTGGCATGCTGCCAGATGCTGCGACAATATACCGTTCTGAGAATTTGTAGGCTTGATCAGATACAAACTCGTCATGCATGCGTTCACGGACGGAAAGTCCCGCCTCGTCACTGGATTCCGGGTTCATGACAACAACCGGTCTGATACCGTAGAACTCCTATTTGTCCAGAGCACTCAGAAGCACGGAGTTCCTAGCCGCGTGCGTGGCGATCATGGAACGGAAAACATGGGAGTGGCGAGGTGGATGGAAGAGCAGAGAGGTGCAGGCAGGGGGTCTTACATATGGGGCAGGTAAGTCTCGTAACCGACTTCTTGATGAAGACCATACAACGTAACTCTCCCTGCAGAAGCGTCCACAACACCCGCATAGAACGTCTTTGGTATGACGTTACTCACGGCTTCGGTCAGAAGTGGAAGAACTTCTTCATCGATCTGGAGGCAAACCACGGCCTCAACCCTCAGATACCAGAGCATATCTGGCTCCTTCACTATCTCTTTCTCCCGGCGATCAACCAAGATGCTGATGACTGGGTCGAGTCATGGAATTCCCATGTCCTACAGATACGCGGAGAGCGTAACCGCAGCCCTCGCGACATCTTCCTATTCAGCATGGTCCAAGATGGCCCACGAGGCCTCACGCTAGCTCAAGCCCCTACGGACGAGGACATCGGTGATCCAGCCACTTACGGCATTGACTGGACAGTTGCCGACGACCCTGTGCTCATGCAACATCTGCTGGATAACAATCCTCAAGACTGGGAGGATGAAAACCCATTCCGTGTTGGTGGTGGACCCACTCGCCTATCCGAAGTACTCTGTGTTCCACCAAACTGCCCTCTCAATGCGGACGAATTGCAATCGCTTCAGGATGCGCTACGGATGCAAGTGGACCTCACGTTGCGCAGCATGGACATTAGGAGAATAGTTTGGCAGACCGCGTTCCATCTATGCGACGAGATTTTGAGTCAACGTCGATGAAGATAGAACTCCAGAAGTGAAATGTAAGCCCTCTCACACCGTGCATGTTTCCATAACTCACCGGTGCAATATTAGGCCCTGACGTTCCACTCACCGGAGGCGGGTTGCGAGGTACGCAATTGCGCCATCTGCGACCCACGTCACTCACTCTTGCCTGTCAGCCCACGTATGCACCAACCCGCAGTCTGTCTTCCCCTCCCCAAGTCCTGCACTTCTGCCTTACCCCCTTCGTGCGGCGGAATGCGCCCCAGCCACCATGGAACACAACCAAGCGGCCATCGACAGCGAGGGTGCCGCAGACTCAAGAGCGTGCCCGGCGCCGCCGTGGAGTGTCTGCAATGGGGGACCATGCCCCCTGGCAGTGTGGGACTAGCCTAGCAATGCGCCCGCGTGTGGCGCCCCTCCATGCATCCTCCCGCCCCGCGTACATACATCAGTGATCTACAAGATTCCCGCCTTGACCCCACCCCACCTCCACTCCCCCACCATTCCCGCCCTCCCGTGCTGTCAGCACTGTTGCATGCCGTCAGCTCATCTGCAGCACAGCACGATGTGCACTCATGCTTACCAGGTCATGCATATCTGATCTTCAATTTCCTTGCGGATGCGTTTCCTCGTGGCGAGCTCGCAGGCGACCCAGAGAACGCGCGAATGAGATAGAGTACGTACCTGTTCCATTGCGCACGTTTCCGCTGACTGGACCGGCCCGGTGTTGCAGATTGTGCATTTGGCGCTGACGTTGGGCGAGGGTCGACAAAAGATGTGGAGCAGAGGAGAGCCGGGACATGTCGACGCAAGGAAGCTTGTCAATGCTGTCTCTTAGATTTAGGCGCCCGTCTTCCTTCGACCGCACGAAGTCCTCTCTTCTGGGAATCGAGTTCCTCTGCGCCGGTATCTCCCCTTGTGCGCGCCCTGTCCTCCCCTCTTTGTACTTTCTGGTGGTATCAAGCGCTGCCCGGGACAACTTTGCGCCCTTCGTGCTGCTGTCTCCCCGGACTCCGATTTAGTGCACAGGTCTTATGCTAACGGGCAAATTGGACGATTACGAGTCTCTCAAATGTCTTTCCAAGCACGCGGGGGAGGTAAATACTATACCTCTCCTGTAGTCACCTGCTAACCTGAATGCTTTTGCAGTCCATCTGTGCTGAGACAAGTCCCGAGTGTGGGATACATCCCGTGGAACTTTTCGGGCATCCCGCGCGCTCAATCCGGCCGGTGTCGCAAGGACTGAGCGAGGTCCTCTGTACAGTGGACACGTTCAACGGTTGAGCATGGACATCCCATTTTCGAGCGATCCCGGTGGTGCATGTACAAACCGTGGTATGTGCGCCTTCCTCGTGCGCAGATCCCAGCGTCCAACTGACTTCCCGGTAATTTCAGGTGCGTGGCGATTGCAAGAACATGGTACGCCGCGTCGGCGATGTTGCTGGCCCGCCGGATGGTTCCGCTCACTTCCTCGACCTCTCCCATGTCGGTGGCAGAGCCTCTCTTGCAACGGAGAGTCTGTGCAGAGCCCAAGCCCCCACCCGCTCGCTAGCCCTGCACCGCCACCACGACCACCGCCCAGGCATTCGCCCACCATCTCTCTCTCTCTCTCGCGCGCGCAAACGAAACCCACATGCCGGCCAGCCTTTCTCCCAAAGAAGATATATTTGGTCTCTGTTTACATGCACACCCCGTTCACGTCCACCCGGCCCCGCTCGAGCTCCCCTCCTAGCGGGACCAAGAGAGAGAGATCAGGTGAGTCCATCTATGCGGCGCGAGCCGCACCCCCAATATCCTCCACCCCACTCTCATGCGGGCCACCAGCTTCTCCGAGAAGTGCTCTGTGCCCGCGCCCGCGTCCATTCTGCGGCTCTGCCCGCAGCTCGTGGACAAGATCGAGCGGCGCACGGTGCCCAGTGTAGAACATGGCCCATCTACGGACGAAAAATAGGTGAGCACACGATGTTATCATGATATCCCGCCGCACGTACAGATGGCAGACAAAGAGCTTAAGGCCAATCCCGACCTGCCAACGGACATGAGCAACGCATAGTCAAAAAGAGTAGTGGTGCATACCGGAGCGAATGGAGTCGCGCTGTGCTTCTCCACCGCTAGTATGAGAATGGCGAGCACGAGCGCAGTCATGATGAACATCTCGATGAACACGCCCTGTGCGCGATTTACGTCCAGGGCAAGGAAGGAGTCGCGGAATCGTGGGCGGGAGGGTCCGGGTCCTGGGAACTGGCTGTGGGGGCAAGACCAAGGCTCGAGGGCGTGTCCGTGGTCGTAGGGCGCCCAAATCGCGCGTGCGGGTGGATGATAGTCTTCCTGTACGCGTAGACGCGGCTGAATGCGCCGGTGGTGTCGCATTCTTGCGAAATTGTCGAGCCTGAGGGGAGACATAGACGCTTTGGGGCTGGCTGCAGGAGCCCTCGTAGGCGTCGCAGTGATCGTATCGCCCCAAAATCACGCGCAGGTAAAGCCCTGCATTGGCTGAAGGTGTTCGCGCCAATTCCAGGTCGCGAGGCCGAGAGCGAGGGTGTCGGGAGCCCTGGAGCTCGCTGCAAGCCCCAGAACAGCGCAGAGCGTGAGGACGCGCCGTGGGACGCCTGAATCGCGCGCCGAGCTCCCTGAGCGTCGTGGGGGACAAGGAGAGCCGTCGCAGCTCGGCTTCGTGGCCGCAAACTCGCGGAACGCGATCAAGAGAGTGGGGAGTCCGGGATTGGCCGTGGGAGCGGATTTGAGTCTAGGGCAGCGAGGACGCCAACTGGGGAGTCGAAATCGCGCATAAGGGGTCTCCGGAATGGTTTCATGCCAATAAAGTGCGCGTCGCGCGGCTGCAATGCAGCGTTGTGGCGGAATCCAGAAGGAGGGCGGCAGGAGCCCGGGATCTGCCTTTAGGCGCCCAAATCCTCTGCCGAGCGCGTCGTCAGTGTCGTGAGGCGCCGCAATCGCATAAGCAGAGAGTCCGAGTACGCACAGTACTCGTGGAGCTGAGAAAACGCGGCTGCAACTCCGCAAATTTGCGAAATTGTGAAGGCGAGCGTACCGGGCGCCCTCAGAGCGTGCTCACCTGCTACACCTCCCCACATGCTGGTATCACCCCTAAACCACGCGTCGTCCCCTCTAAATAGGCTAAATAGTACGCGTACGTGGATTCGAGGCTGCACGCGGAGTTTGAGGCCGTCGGAAAGCCGCACAAGGCGACGCAGGGACGACGCGCAGGTAGGCGCCCATCCGCCCCCACTATGCGGCCGTGTCTGCCGAGAGTTCTAGGGAGGTCATTGTGCCACGAGATTGCGCACGTAGATAGCCGCAAGTCTTCAGTACATCAGAGAGCGCCAGGAAGGAGCTGTGTGGTCGTTCCGTGGCGAAATCGAGAGGAGCAATGTTGCAGGCCAGGGACAGGCACAGTCCACTGCCGGGACGTTCGTGTGGGTCGTGGGGCGCTCAGATTGCGTAGAGAATATGCTGAGGGTCGTACCGTGTGCGTGATGACAAAGAATTGCGGCTACGACATAGGGGGGCGGCGAAATCGAGATCGAGAGCCAGGGAGCAACCCAGCCTCCAGAGCCTCCCCTCGAGCAGCTCCCAGAGTGGGGGGAGGTGGAGTTCCGGATATACGTATGTTCTCCCCGGGCGTGCTCAGACACTCGCGTGGCTGGAAATGGCGTAATCTGTATGGTGGACTGCCTCAGGTAAGCAGAAACCGCATCGAAATCGCAGGGCTTACCATAGAGGCCACCTCGCGGTCGTGGGGAGACGAGAGCAGGCGGCAGGTGTTTAGCCACCCGCGCGGCACCCCACAACTCGCCGTGCAACTCTCTCTGGCACCGCCACCATCTCCTGCCGACTCCAGCATCCTGGCTCTTCCTCCTCTTGCTGTGCTCGTGGTCTGGGTTCGTCGATCTGGACTGCCGCTTCGCGAATCTGGTACTGTCACGAGAGAAGGTGAGTGCCTCGGTCTCGACTTCGCAGAATCGCGAGCTTGCTCACCTGCTGCCCCTCGCACGAGCGCGCTGTACACGCGTGATCTCGCTCGCCGTGTGCACCTCCGAGCACCCTATGTACACCTGCTGGCTGAGAGAAGGTAAGTCTCGCGGTGTCGACCTCGCGATACGGTGAGTACTCACCACACACTCCACCGCCCGTCGTGATCGCCGTCACAAGCTGCCAGGCATGCCTCTGCACGTTGTTGAGGACATGCCGTGTCAGCGCCCTGTTGCTCCGGCCCGTCTCCACGCTGCGAGCAGATGCGCCGGAAGGTCAAGATGGCGAGTACAACGAGTATGAACGCTCGAGCGCGTGCTCACCTTAACAACGCATACGTGCCGCTCAACACACCGACGACAGCGCGCTGTGCTTTCGCATGGCCCCGGACAGCCCTCCCGCCCTCCTGATCCGCCTTCGTTACGAAATCACGTCCTGTAACGTGTCGATTTACGACCCAATTGACGCGAGTGCATGCTCATCCCGTCAGCACGCTCGCGCCGCACCACGTCGCAAAAACGGCGCCCTCGACGCCCTTCTTCCGCGAGACCATCCTGCCACGCAGCCACCACCATTTACGCCGCGATCTCCGCCATGTCGCCTGTGACGCATCACGGAGACGCCATCTGGAACCACTATCGGTGAGTTACAGAACTAAGGAATACAATGTGTGCTTACCTCGCGAGCAGGGCTAGCCACGTGGGCAAACTCGTGCCACCCTCCTCGTGCCATCCCGCCGTGTCGACACCCGCGCCGAGCCCGCGTTGCATGCGGCGGGGCTCAAGCACCGCCGAATGTGGGCGTTGGCGAATGCTTGCGCGCGCGGTGCACCAGTCTGGGGCTGGGGGCGTGTCATAGTTGCCTGCGGACGCGTCGGAGGCGAGAGTGGGCAAGCAGATGCGCACTCGTTGTACGTTAGCCTCATGCGCGGTGACGGAGGCTCGCCCCTGATCGTTTTGTTCGGCGACACGAATGCGAGCTAGGTCTTGAGCGGAGCGAGGGACAGCAGAAATTAGCGTGTCGGCGCACGCGGCCGATGCGGAGCATAATCGAGGATAATCGAGGACAGAGATGGACGTCTCGCGATCTTCGTACACGTTGGTGTTGTCCAGCGCGGCGTCCACCTTGTCCAGCGCAAAGAACGGCGACAGTTCATAGCTATGTGTCCCGTCAACAACCGCTGCGATAATTGTAACCATGTCGACGAACACTCGTTGAGTTCCTTCAAGGCCCCGGCTGAGCCGTCCTGAAGGTCTAAGTGAGCACCACGGAAACCCTGCCTCACTCACGACGGTAACGCACCTCCCGCTCGTTCTTATCCAAACTGTCGAAGTCGACTTCAATGCCGAAGTCCGAGACCCGCTTGACCTGCTGGGTCCCTTCCTCGTCCTCGTCTACATCCAGCGCCACCTCTTCGCGGAGGTTCTGTCATCAACGCCAGCGAAGAGTGCAGCGTGCTTCGAGACGACGATGCCTCACCTCCTCCATGGGCACGTTCTTGAGGTTTCCGGTAAGCAGCGGCAGCTTAGTCTCATCTAGCCTGCACTTCCGGTAGATCGCGGAATGCTCCAAGCCGAGCTTCTCGATCTCGTCGTTCTGTCGTATCGTCAGCACTTCGCCACACCTGCATCATCAACAGAACAACTCACGCGGCCAACGACGTCCTTCAACGCCTGGTCCAGCGCCTTGCCCGCCCTGTTCGTCGTCTTCTTCACCTCGTCGACCTTCTTCGTCTTCTCTTCGAGCTCTTCCGCGAGCTCCTTTAGGTCGTCTTGCAGTGTCTGTTGAACTTCTGTGTCTACGGCTGTGCCGGACCGGGAGTGGCAGTGATAGTGGCTGTGCGTCTACCATACGCCAGCATGGACTTTCCTACTTACCATATACGTACATTCTTTTGTTCTGTACTTACTTGGCATCCTGCCATCCCTCCATATGATTCTGGTACGTTCTACGATGTTCCGGACTATTCTAGACAGCGTCCGGATTACTCGCATTACTCAGCCATGGACTATCTGACCTTATGTCGATTATGCTCCCTTACTCAGCGTTACTCATCGCTCAGTCAGCGTCCTCTGGACGTCACATGCTCTCTTCTTATACGCTTACTCATCGTCCTCCCCAGTAGTATATAAGGAGGACTCTGCAGGCCTCTGCTCTTCAGTCGTTCTCTCACAGAC
>NW_007360331.1:1262536-1279743 GCF_000271585.1 Trametes versicolor FP-101664 SS1 | reverse complement strand
ACTATCTGACCTTATGTCGATTATGCTCCCTTACTCAGCGTTACTCATCACTCAGTCAGCGTCCTCTGGACGTCACATGCTCTCTTCTTATACGCTTACTCATCGTCCTCCCCAGTAGTATATAAGGAGGACTCTGCAGGCCTCTGCTCTTCAGTCGTTCTCTCACAGACTGAAGAGTAAGTCCCACACTACCTATGCTTCCTTACATGTTTACTTACTAGTACTTGTAGCCTCTCTTTGTGCGGCTTACAGGTACAGTACTATGCAATCATAGTCGTTCTCTCACAGACTGAAGACCTCTCTTTGTGCGGCTTACAGCCTTCCAGGTTCAGAGTTCATCAGTGTCTGCATCGCCTCCTCCGCCTTTGCGATCTCCTCCTGCGCTGCCATCTTCTCGTCCAGTTTCGCCAGGTTTTCGCCCTCGGACTTGATGATATCCTCGTAAGCCTTCAGCCGCTCCTCCATCACCCTAAGCTGCTGCTCGTCGAACTGGATGCTGCAAGCCACAAGAGTCAGCACTAGAACCCCTCGCACCAGCAGACACCAGAAAAAAAGACCTACGCATGCGTAAGACGCGCAATCTGCGTATCGAATTACAACCACGCCTCGCTCTCCGCCTACGCCACCTTCAGCTGGCGCTCCTCGTACTCGCGGATATTCGCAACCCCGATCTCCTCGCAAAACTCCTCGAAAACGCCGTCCTCCGTCTCGTTGACGACCGCCACAAGCGCATCGATCTTACCCTTCATGCTGTCGTACACCGCCTGCGCCTTGCACAGGTCTGGCTGCAACGCGCAAATCTCGCGCTCGACGTGCTTCAGCTCGTCCTTGATGCCCGACAGCCTTGTCTTGTTCGCTTTCTGTCCGTGTACAAGTGGTCAGTATCCTATCCGATCGCTACGAGCGGGCGGGCACGTACTTGGTCGTCGCGCACGACGTGCAGAGCCGACTCCAAACGGCTGATCTCCGCGATGAGGACCTTGCTTTCCTTGCCCCGAGGCATTGACTTGCCAAGCTCGAGAAGCTGCGCCAGCAGGTTGTCGCGCACGCGCTGGAGGCCTGCAAACACGTCAGTCGTATCCTTCCATAAGCTCCTATAGTGTACCCTACCTTGCACATCCTTCTCTTCCCATTTCTTGCCGTTCTGCTGCGAGCTCTTACCACCAGTGATGAGACCGCTCTGGATGATAGTTCCCTCTAGTGTAACGGCTGCAAAGGACTCTGATCACTGATCAGCTCTCCCGCAGACCACGTTATCATATGCGCACTTTACCTTTCACCTCCTGTCCCTTCTCGTACCACACATACCGCGCGACCTCCATCGAGTCGCACACGAGCGCATTCCCACACGCATGATGCATCACCCTCTTCACTGCCGGATCGTAATGTATAACGTCCACAGCCAACCTCGCACCCTTGGCGAACGCGCGGAACTTGTCGTTCACGGGCTTGACCTGGATCGTATCGAGTGGGATAAATGTTGCCTGCCCCGCGCGCTGGTTGCGCATGCACTTGATGCAGTCGATCGCCGTCTTCTCCTCGTCGACCACGATTGCGTCAATGTTCTGCCCGAGCACGACCGCGACGGTCGACCGCTGTCTTGTACTTGCGCTGCGTCGGCTTGCAGAGGTCCACCACGCGTCCGCGCACCCCAGGAAAGATTTGCTGCAGGTTCACAAGCGTTTCTTTGAGCTGTGTCTCGCGCTGCGACTCCTGCTGGTCCACGCCCGCCTGCGTGAGCTTCTCGTAGATGTCAACCAACTTCTCGTTGACCTCCTTCTCAAGTTGTCTGTGTAATTGTCAGCTCTGCGGTCAGGCTGTTTGGCCAATGAGACATACTCGATGTGCATGCGCTCGGACGGCGGGTCTGAATTGCCATGGTCACGATACGTACTCGATACGCATGCGCTCAGACTCCTGGTTGTCGTGCCTTGGTTATCGTGCTCCTGCTTCACGCGCTTGAGTTCTGCCGTCAACTCGGACACCTTCTCGTCGAGCTGTAGTTATTTTAGCGGCCATGTCTCCAACCCAAGTTTGAGAGATATTTACCTCTGCCTTCTTCTGACTCTGTGTGCGGTCCTCTTCCGACGACTTGTCGCACTTCTGTGTCAGCTGCTCGAGCTTGTCTTTGGGCTGCGCAAGTGTGCGGCCCGCCGTCTTCTCGTCTCGTGACAGTGTCTCGAGCGACTGCCTCTTGTCGACGGCAAGGATACTCGCGCTTGCTTTACTGTTGCCCACCGAGGTTAGCACGGCCTGAATTCGTTAGCCGCATGAAGACCTACAGTCTCCGGTACTCCTCCAAACTCTCTTCACTCAGTGATAGGTTAGTTTGCGCCGCGCGGTGCTGCACCTCTGGGAGGATGTCAGGGACTTTGGCTTATTAGGGTACTTGGTTGCATACCTTGGGCCGCGTTTGCCGCTCTTTGCACTGTCTGCAGGTTCTCTTGTAGCGCCTGCAGCTTCCGCCGCTGCTCAGCTTCGGTCTGCTGGAGCTTCTCTAGCTCCTGCTGTGCCTTCTCGCGCTTCCGTTCGGCGTGCTTGATCTGCGCCTCGATTCGGACTAAGTCTGGGCGCTGTATGTACGTTAAGTATTATGCAAGACGCAATGGTCCTCCTGCACGGGCGTACCTTGGTCTCTAAGGCCTTCTCGGCCTTCTTGATACGCTTCTCCTTCTGCATGACGTTCGACCGCGCCCTGGCTTGCTCAGCGCGCGCATCCTCGAGTGCCTTCTCGTCTTTGCACTGCTCCGCACGTAGACCTGCGAGCGTCTGGTTCTGCTCCTTGATAGCCCGAGCATGCTCCTCGAGAGAGTGCTGGATGTGGTAGAGCTTGAACAGGATGCGGCGGAGCACGAGCTCGTCCTATAGCAAGCCTCAGCGATATTGCACGACGTACAGACATAATAGCAAGGCATACCCACTCCTGGCAAAGTGCCTCGAAGTGTTCCGCTTCGCCCTTCTGCTCCTTGTACTGCTTAATCTCGCCCGCAATCCCGCGGCGCTTCGTGAAGTTGAACGTCGCGTTCTCAGTCGCGCGTTCGAGCACCTCGCGGGCCTTCTCATAATCGGGCGCGAGCTCGAGCGAGCCGGAGATCTGGTTGATGAGCCGCGCGAGCTCCTTGGGCGACTGCCACGCGACGGCCTCGACGTCGCCTTGGAAGACGAGGAAGTTCTTGGCCTTCACGAGGATGTTGTGCTGGATGAGTGCGGCGTTGTACGCGGAATACGTGACGACGTGGTTGTTCAGTTTGTATTCGGACGCTCCGGTCGTCGAATTACTGGGGAGGGATCAGCATCAGCACAGGCTCGCGAGCATACACGCTCCGCCGACGCGAAGACGAATGTATGCGCGCGTTTAAGCGCAAGCTGGAACTCACGTTCGTTGGAAACACCATTCCTTCTTGTCCGCGTCCTCGTAGACAGCGAGAACCCACGCCCTGGTTGCCGTACCCTCGCCTTCCCCCTCGCCCTCCTCTTCGTCGTCCTGCTGAGGCTGAGAAGGACCAGCGCCCTCCCCATCTGGGTTTCGGGCGAGTCTACGGCCACGGTAGACGAGGTCCTTGAGCTGGCTGGAGCGGAGCTGGGCAGACTTGACTCCGAGAACGAAAGAGATGGCATCCATGAGGTTGGGCTTGCCCGCGCCGTTCGGGCCAATGGAGGAGGTGAAGTTGCGGAAGGGGTCGATGATGACCTGGTGGGCCGCAGTATGATTTGAAGTCGCAGACCTCGATGCAGATGAGCGGCATCGGAGGAGGAGAGAGGGAGGGGAGACAGAGAGGGAGGAGGGACAGAGGGTTTGGCCTGCAACGGGGCGATGAGCAACTTTGCGGACTTGGGGGTCGCCCTGCCTAGACCAAAAGGTGCCAGGAGAACCACATCCCCGGGCAGGGATCGCCCTCCTCGAGTGAGGAGGACCAGTGCCCTGCCAGTCCTGAAGCTGAAGAAACATCGATGTTGGAGGAGATGGCAGTCGCTGATCATGGGCGAGCGCTTGATGCCTGAACGTTGAACGTTGAACACTTGCTGGTTCGTGTTTGATTTTCGCACGGTTGACACTTAGCCCTCCTCCCAGTCCGCTCACAGCTACCGACTCGGACTCCCAAGACGCCACACGAAGCTGCTCTAGGCTGAGCATTTATCTCCGACTTAGGCTATGCCCGCTACCACCATGTTGCTTCGCCAACAAACCCTATGTCCCGCGTTCCAAAAGAAATGCCGCAGTGCAGGCGTGAAAGACGAAATCCCCAAATGTGTTGTGTGTACTATGGGGAGGAAGAAAAAGGCAGAGGAGGACGTTTGTCGATTCAAATGTGGGTGCATGCTTGTTTTATCACAGAGTTCCCATTAATCCTGAGCAGACTGGCGCACAATATCCATCATCGCTGAGGATAAGTACACCATCAAGTTCAGCGACACGCAAGATGGCACACACGAACAGCCCGACCTCCGGCAGGTATATCACGATAAGCACGACAGCTGGAGCGTCCAGTATAAGCGGGTATGTGTCTTCCGCAATGTTTGTGCAATGAATGCTTAAATGAATCAAGCTGGTCTGCGCCACGCACCTCTCCCCGATTTTGGAACAAGAAGTGCGTCAATATGCAGCCCTCCAAGTGCTGTATAAACATCGCGAAGTGTCCGTCCGCGTTACTTGCGGTTCGTTGCTTTTTTGGTCCAAAGGACGTCTTTCTGATCATCCTGTAGATCACTGTCAAACTTGCTTGTTCGCGTTGAGCTGGTTTTGCGCGGTATGCGGCGCCGAGTACTGCTCAACATGCACGGGATCGGTTTCTGGCCCTGATGTGAGCCCAACGTTGCTCTTCAAATAGATGATACTCAGAAGTCACATGCAGCCTCCTGCAATATGTCATGCTCGGGAAAATTGGATCCCGATCTCCCGATTCTCTTTGGACGAGCTGCGCAAACTCATCTCCGACATGCAAGCCCATCTGGACCTCCGAGAAACCATCCAGCGATTCATGAATTCGCCCATCCCTCCACTCAGTCCGGGCATCCTGGGCGGACATTCCATAAGTATTCTAAACAAGCGAGCCCTAACCTCCCAGCTCTTCAGATCAATCTGGACCAAAAGAAGACCTTTCGTAGTCACCCAAGTCCTCGATGACTCCCAGATATCGTGGACTCCGCAACACCTGTGCAGCAAATATGGTACCGAACCCTGTGAAGTAGAGGACTGTGAGGGATCCGGCACGACTAGCGTTTCGACGGTGGGGAAGTACTTCTCACAATTCGAGATCCCGCGCAGCAACCGGCATACCATCTATAAGCTTAAGGTATGCCGCTGTAGAATCTCGATGCTTCTACAGTGTACATGACATACACTGTGATACAGGACTGGCCGCCCTCTGAACGCTTCGACTCTGTACATCCTGAACTTCACGCGGACTTTGTCAAAATCCTTCCTGTCCCAGACTATACAGCCCCCTCAGGAAAGATGAACTTGGCATCACACTTCCCCCTCAATAGCGTAGCCCCCGATATCGGTGAGTGGCTGTTGTGAAGAGTATTCAGTGTCTGATGTATGAGGTACTGCCGCCAGGCCCGAAACTTTACAGCGCCCTCGAGTCCCTGCTCGATGACAAACATCATGGGTCGACAAGACTGCATCTCGATCTAGCGGATGCTGTAAACATAATGACTTATGCTGGACTCGCCGCAAATGGACTGCCGGGTTACGCCACCTGGCACATATTCAGAGCCGACGACGTCGAGAAGCTGCGCGAATATCTTTCGGCGAAGCATGCAGAGGGTGATATCTTAGGAGACGTCATCCATAACCAGCAGACTTTCCTCTCGCCTTCCATGCTCCAAGAACTTCGTCAGAAGCACGGTGTCTATCCATACGTAGTGCAGCAGCATGTGGGAGAAGCAGTTTTCATCCCAGCCGGCTGCGCCCATCAGGTACGTGTCATGTGCCTGGAACAATGCCTATGACATATCTCCTTTTCTAGGTTTCAAACCAGGCCGACTGCATCAAAGTCGCATGCGACTTTGTGAGCCCGGAATCTATCCCCACGTGTCTGCACCTTGCGGAACAGTTCAGGCTGCAACGGATGGCTCACGAATGGCCTCACGACGTCCTGCCAGTGGAGTTGTTGCTGTACTACTCATGGCTTTGTTGCGAAACAGTCGCACTGTACGTCATCGCTAAAACAAGTTGCTCTCTACACTCACCATGCATACAGGACAAAGTGCTCGAGCAGTCCTCCGGAAGCCCCCTCGTTTGCTTGCCCCATTCCTCAATGTTCTAAAACCTTCAAGAATGCGATAGCACTGCTCGACCATGTGTAAGCCTAAGCATATCATGCCAATAAGCTTATGCTTACTGTTTATGCTCCCTATCTGCAGCAACGACTCGCACAACATACACATGAGGAATTCAGAGAAGAAGAAGGCAGCTAAGTGGACTCCGGGACAGGCTAAGGTAGCAGTGTTGAAGGCACAGAGTAAGAAGCAGGCAAGGACATGATGTCCCTCTCGACTATCTTGTATTATCTGCAATGACACGCAAGCCACCGCATGGGGCAAAGATCATCGAGTTCACGCATTCGCAAGGCCAGAAGGTCACAATCCAGCTCGTGCACGCGTGCTGCAAAGTCTCCACCCTCACACCATTTATGAACTCCAGGCGCCTCGCAGACGAAGCAGCGGGCGGGTAGCCCGACGATGCTAGCACTACTATCCCGTTCGCGGAGCAGTTCCCGCGCCGGAAGGTGCTCACGAAGGAGGGCATCAAGAGAATCGTGAATTGCTTCGTGGACGCGGCGATGCGCGCCCTGCATGTGGGCTTCGATGTCATCGGCGTGCACGGGTCCCTGATCAGCTCGTTTTCGAGCCCGACGAGCAAGGACCGCACGGATGCGTATGGCGGGGACTTCGTGAGCCGAGCCAGGGCGGTGCTCGAGGTCATTGACGTGGTGCGCGCGGTGAACTCGCCGACGATGCCGCTGCTGCTCCGCAACAGCGCGAGCAAGTGGCTTACAGTAAGAGGTGTACCCGGACACGTTGTCCTGGCGCTCGGAGGACACGGTGCGCCTTGCGGGACTGCTCGTGGAGCACGGCGTGGACCTGCTGGACGTGCAGTCGAGAAGGAATCATCTCGCGCAGAAGATCAAGACAGGGCCGACGTACCAGGCGCATTTTGCGGAGGCGGTGAAGAAGGCGCACGCACCACCACTGTTGCCGGGCGCGCATCGGACACCAACCAAGTCTCGACGCTTCACCTCTGCATCACTACCGCGATGCCCACAAACCACCCATTTGAGACCGAGCATGTGTACGAAACGAGATATATTAATGCGTACACAGTAGTCCCTACCATCTGCCCGCCCGCCCTCTGCCACTTGCACACCGCCTCCAACATGCGCCCGCACTAGCCTCACATTCGCTGTCTCTCACTCGGCTGCTCACCCTGCGCAAACGCCAACATGCCTGCGTCCTCCACCATCGCCGTGTTCACCCCCGCACCCATGTCAGCGCCTGCCTCCGCCTCGCAGTGCTCCTCAGTCGCCCACTGCAGGTACGCCGCCGTGTTCTTCTCCGGGTCGCGTGCCAGCGCTTCGTCCATCTCCCGCCGTGCCTTTGGTGTGCTCACAGGCGGCGCATATCGTGCAACGACGACGCAACCTCGGGCACGGCGGAAGCGACGATGGATCCTGACAGTGTGTGGCTCGACACGACTCAGACGGTCAGAGGCGGTGAACGGTGGAGCATGACGTTGTCGGGCATGGATTTCCCACCGAGCTGGACCGCCCCAGTGTCGTCCTTGACGGACCCCCGCCCGGTCATGCCGATACGGCTGTGCGAGCAAGGAGACGAAGACCTTCTCCAAGCTGGGCACACACACCCCCAGCCCTGAGCCGGAGAGCGCACCCAGAACCGCCAGTAGCCGTGAACGCAGGCGGGTTGCTAACACGCCGCGGTCCGTGCCCGTAGTGGCACCGGGCAGAGACATAGGACGCAATGGTAAGCGACACTGATGTGCGGGCGGGTACACAGATCGGAGATCGTACTGCAGCGGTCATCTCTGTATGGTACAGACACGATTGTGCGCAGGGCCTGTCCGCCACCACAAAATGATGCATTCGCTAGTGGGTAGGGTTACCAGGGAGGGGTGGACCAAGGGTGTACGTACTTGTCTCTGTGCGATGGCGCGAGCTCTGGGTGTGTGTGGGCGTGCAGAGGCGCGGGTGGTGGTGTTGGAGACCCGCTGGGGCCGCAAAGAGAACGTGTCAGGTGTGTGTGATGAGACAGGACCTGCCTGAAAGCGAGGGCGTATAAGAAGAGGCAGGAGGATGCAGGAGGGAGGGCAGAGACGAACAATGTGCTTGCTCGTAAGCTCTTCCAGTCAACTCCCCATCCTTTCCATGTCTCCTCCCCGTTCGTCTTCGCCGCCGCAGCCGTCATCGACGCTGCCCGCGCGTTCGTTCTCCCTATGATGATGTAGACAAGGTGAGTATCTGTATAGCAGGTAAGCAAGTTGGTGTGCTTTCTGTCTGATACGGTTGTTGACATTCGAATGCGCAGGTAACGGGCAGGCAGATGAGTATGGCGCTGTCATTGCAGACGTATTGAGTACGTGCGCGGTGTGTGCCGATCGAGTATGCCGCTAATGAGAACAATCATAACCTGGAGACTTCCCGTCAGCGGCTCCTGCTCCCCGGAACCGACCTGTATGAACTCTGCATGGACGTGTCGTGCGAGGAAATCGTTTTCAAGGTACGTCTTCTTAGCAGCGCGCGCGTGCCCGAACAAAGCCAGAGTTGGCATTGTCAGTTCCGCAGCGGTACACCCGCCCGCCCGCTGCTTCATAAGGTCCCGATGATTGTGATTCAGCCTCGTGTTCACGCCTCATCTTCATCCTCGTCCATCTCCTCTGACATCGTCTGCAGGCTTATGGGCAACCTCTGCAGAGATACGCCGACCCTTGCCAATCCATACGCGGGCGGCGTCGCCAGCCGAGTCTATGAAAGGCTGTCAGCTAATGCACGAATCTCTACAGCGAGTACGCATGTGTACAGGCATGTGCGTCACCGCGTAGCGGAGGAACTCACTTGCATGCGGCGCGGGCGGACGATATGGTGTTCGCGACGGGCACCTATTCTGCGGACATGCGAATGGAGGCCTCAGGCTTGTCCTGCGAGAACGACGGCGAGGTGTTCGAAGCGACCTCTATAGCGACTAGTAGAACTATATATCATTCTGTATGCGTAGAATCAGCTTTGGGAAGCGTATGTAGAGATATACAGACCAAGATATGAGCCAGGAGCCATATACTTGGGCAGTGTGTTCGTTCAAAGTGGCCGCCGCACGAGAGCTATCTGAGCCGAAAGTTCATCGTTAGCAGAAGGTAAGGATACAGAAATGGAGTGATACAAACGCTTTCCCTGCGTGCAGTGAGGAGTTTCGCAAGGCACTTTGTTGGTCCATAGCACCCGCGCGAAGCGAGCTGTATTCGCGCCGACGGATGCACAAATACGACATGGCTGTGTACAGTGCTATAGCAGAACACTAGAAGGAGGGGTGTGGTAGAGCGAGAGATATTGACGAAGCATGCGGGCACGCCTGCAAGATCTGGCACTGGGTGAGGGAGAGAGATGGCGGGCAGAAGGGAATATCGTGTGCGTCATAGTCCCCCTCAGCGCGGCAACTACCGGGCGTCTCCCCACGCCCTACCCCGCGCAGTCCCCCTACTGAATAGTACTCCTCCTCGTCCCCTCACACAAACGTCGACATGCGCGCGTTCTCAGGCCCAGGTATCGTACCCTAGTGGCGCCGCACCACCGCAATCTGAAAGTCACACCCGCCAAGCACATACTTGAACTCCAGCAGCCGCTTCATTTCGCTCCCCACCTCCTGCTCGTCTGTCACCACGTAGATAAAGTCCGCCGGGGACAGCAGCGACCGTAGCAACGACCCCGTGGACGCATCTCCTGGGCAGCAGACTGATTCGTGGACGTCTCGAGGTACGTGGATCTCGCATGCATTGTGCACCGCTAATCTACGCACCTCTAGCTGCACACACGCTCCCCAGACCGCCCAGAAATCTCCCGCACGAGTCGCCAGAATGAACCCGATCTCCACGCTCAAAATTCCCCGCAATGCGCGAGATCTCGCGCTGCTCAACGGTCCTATCGTGTCCTAAACTCGGGCATCGTCTGTGCGGCGAGGAGGCGGTCAAACGACCGCTGGAAACAAATTGTGAGTTCGCTGTAGGGCGCACAGTGGAGCCTGCATCGCTGACCTCTTGTCCCATGCAAATCCTAGCTCTCGGACAAATTCGCGCCGCTCGCAACGCCGCAAACACTCCCGCAGGTCCCAGGCGAATGTCTGTATGCTACCCGCAAGTAAGCAGATGTTAGGCCTCCGCGTTCGCGCTACTTACCTCTCTGTAGTCGACGCTCCTCTAGCTGCACACACGCCCTGCAGAACACCCAGGATTCTCCCAAATGATTCGCCCAAACAAAGCCCGCCTGCGCCCTGAACGGCTCTCACCGCGTCCTGAACTCGGACATTGTCTGGGGGGATGGAGGACGATGAAACGACCCCCGTAAATATTGTGAGCTCGCCATAGGGTGCACAGCGGCTAGGCGACGACCTCAAAGATGACCGTGTCGCGGCCGCCCCTTGGGTCCAACAGCCGCGAAACTTGGTAGGTACACACCCGTGCGCGTTCCCCGTTGTACCCCATTGCGTGCAGCCGCACACGACGAGTTCGATATTCGGACTTTTTGCGCTGCCGGGCTCAACTACGCGTCAGCGAGCAGATCTCGACCTCGCCCCTCCGCCCCCTCGCCCTGTCAAGCCTGATTGCTTGGACTCCTCATGGACTCCTCACCGGGGACCACGGACACAACGCTCACGACACCGTGGCGCCGCCAGCGCGTGCGGGCCCCGCGAATTCGCCGCCCACCTCCGGCTGGCTCTCTGGCACGCCAGCATCGCGTCCAGACCGCTCACAAAGCCACGACGTGTCCCCTGCGCCAGGGCGCGTCCCCACACTGAGTATCACCGCAATCCGAGGAGGTAGAAATGGTCGACCTTGGGGTGATCTCATGGGCGAACGTGCAGTGCGATCAGCGAAATGCGCAGGCAGCGTACATATGCCTTCTCCCGCACCGCCGTTCTGCAGAGGCGCTTGTGTGCACCCCCTGCGTTGAGCTGCGTTGTGTGCGAGCGAATGGGACGAGGTCTACTTCGCAACTTCGCGGGGAGGCACGGGGGATCGCGTCGTGGGCCAGGTCGATGTGTCGGCCGCGGGGTCCACCGAGCCCCGCAAGTGAAGCACTCCCCGCACGTACCGCTGGGGCGGTGTGGATGCTGCCCAGACATCGTTCGCATCCGCGGACACTGCGTGGCGGGCGCGTGAGACTGAGGTACGCAAACACTATACCTTATGTTGGCCCGTACTGACCGCACGGAACAGATGGGACTCACCAGTGTCTCCGCCAGTTGCAGACGGCCCTCGACACGCAGGGCACTCCTGGGTGATGAAGCTGCGACTGCTGCTGCCCCGACTATTGTCCCCTGCTGCTGGAGAGGGCTTGAGGCTATGTACGCAGCTACGCAAAACCGTAATATACGTGTCTCCAGGTTCTCCGCGCCGTCTGATCTCCACGCCCGCCCTCGTCTTCACCCCGCCCTCGCATGTGTATGCGGTACGTGCCGCGGCGAGCGGGTATCATTGTGTCCTGTAGAAGGCTGCGACGTGCAAGATCAGCACTCCGTTCATCTGCGCAAGAATTGGGATACTCACCTTTGTGTACAGCAGACTTGATTCAATCAGCCGCATGCAGCGGAGAGTCAAGAGCGCAGCTGATGTGTAGGAGGTCAGTCTTCCTGCACCTGCGCAAGATCTGGGGCCCTCACTTTCGAGCGATGCAGGTTAGTCTTGGGCGGCTCAAGCAAGGGCGACCTAGCGGGGTGAGCAGTAGCGTTCAGCAGGTGTGTCGGTGATGAGCTGCCTCACCGTGTGAAGACTCTTGTAGACCCCACAAGTTACCCGGCATAATTGCATTCCATCGAGATGGCAGGGCGACCTCGACGAGCATCCGCCACACAGCGGGCGCCCTCTCGGGGGGGGGGAGCATGTCCCAGAGTACATATATGGTTCCGAGGCGGCCGCGTGCAACGAGCTCAAAAGCACAGAGCGCACAGGGTTGTACTGGTCAAGTTGTAGGGTACAGATACCATTATATCACGCTCTACGGCGTTTCCTACTGGACTCAACGTTACTGATCTTGCTAGGGCTGAGAGGCAGATGTTCAGTGTCATCTCGACTGCTCTGTCGCCCACGACGCTTCTTCCCCTTCCCCAGTGTGGAGTCAACCTGGCTGTGGTTACCCTCCTCGCAAACACCCTCTATATCCTGCCTGTCCTCCTCGTCTTCCTTGCGTGCGGTCTGGGTGATTTTCTGCGTGGCAGTGATGGCAGCCTGACGTCGGGGCCGACCCGTCCCAGTGGCAGTGGTAACAGTCTCCACCACAGCGCTGACGGAGTTGTCAACGAGGACGTCTCCAGACTCCACGTCAGAGCTATCATCGGTGGTTGCTGCGGCCTGACGCAACTTAGCCCGGAGTCGCACATTTGCAATGTGCTTCTCCTGTTTGTCGAGCTGAGCGCGTGAAGGCCGGCGTTTAGCAGGGCGACCGCGCTTGCCCGTGCGGTCCTACAGAAGATGTCAGTCAATGAAGATATATGCAAAGAAGACATGCTTGCCAAAGGAATACGTCCTGGTGGAAGAGCCATATCCGCTGAGAACTGATTTTGCTTGTACATGTGGAATGACGCCATGCCGAGTGTGGTTGACTTCCCCGCAAGTCGGACATCCACAGGCACTTTCTGTGATGTTGACATACTGATTAAAAGATTGAAAAGAATGAGAAGAGAGAGATGCGTACCGGGCGACTGTCATTCCACCCTTTCCCCCACTCGTCTGGCCGCTTTGCAACGATGATGCTGTAGAATTTGGGCGGCTTTAAGGCGGCGCTATACGGGTCGTGATAGACGTGAACGGGGACCATTTTCTTAACCATGCCGGTGGCTAGCTGGTCCGAGATGTTCTTCTCGTAAGGTTCACCTGGGTGGAAAGAATCAGTAATTCAAGGGACGTAGAAATGACCCCTGAAGAACAACTGACCAATGGTATGGTCGGGGTCTAAGAGACCGTTGCTGAGGTACCTGTTGTATAAATCGGCTGGCATGCTGACATCGACCTTGCGAAAGATCCACAGGTAGCTGCGGGTGTAGCGCAAGTCGGCCCAACGATTGAACGCAAAGGCTGAGCCGAGGTTGTGCTGCTGGGCACAATGTTGACGGAATTCCGGGGACACCCACATACTCATGTAGCAGGCGTAGCAGTCCAGGAACCTCTGAAACTCAACATCGTCAGAGCAGAGTATGCAGGGAGGGATTCCGGGCCACAGGGAGCATGTGAAGAGGAAGTCGTTTGCCGTGTGTTTCCCGATGCCGGGGAACGTGAGCTGGTCTGTGCACATCTCATCTATGAGGGCGAGCGACATATCCGCCTCCTCCAACATCTTGCCTCTCCATTGCAGGAGAGCCGCCAAAGCGGCCTCTGGCTCCAGGATGAAGTCGGGGCCATGCTCGGAGTCCCATACGTCTGTCCAGATCTAGAAAGCAGGTTCAAAGATGAATCTCGGAGAAGATAGACAAGTACTCACTTTGGATGTGAGCGGGTCAAGGTCCATATAGTGCCAATGACGTCCGAGACTGAGAATTTCCATCCGCAGGAGACGGGCAAAATCCACCATGATGAAGACTTGATCTTTGCACACGATAGCTGCGAAGATGTTGATAGACTGAGAACCATCGGGGCGATAGTTGTTCGGCTTGTTTGGCCGTGCTCGCAGAGCCTCCGGGACCACAATGTCAGCGGGAATGACGAAGGAGCGGAGACGTTGTGCTTTAGCCTTGTTGACGTTGGGCCCAGGAGTGTCTTGAGCGACAATGGCATCGAATTGTGCCCTTGGTATGACCGTTCCCATAGCCTCTAGGCCAAGGTGAAATCGTATTGCATGCTGGGACAGTCAGCATAGAGATGAGCGGGACAGGGGAGCGGGTACTTACATATCCAGCCGCTACCATTAGCTCCTTGCCCCTGGCGCGTACGAGCACCCGCCCATCCTCGAACGGCTTGAGCAAGTGAGCCCATTCTTCTCCGCGTGAGCGTAGCACATCCCACTCGTTGGGGACGTAGTCGGCGGGGACGGGCTCCATGTCCGGGTCGTAACCGAGATTCTTGACTGTACAGCTGCCATAGTCTCGGGCGTTAGTACCCTCGGCAAAGACCCTAGGGTAGATCCGTATATGACCTGCAGTAGCAAAGGTGAGGTAGGAGGAGGTGTACTACCCAGTGTGTTGAAAGTGCTTACCACGCTGTAACCCTCCGTCTTCTTGGCATTGTCTGAACTGCCACTCGAGCCCTTTTAGGATGTCGATTTCAGGCATGAGTGCGCCAAGAATAAGTCCAGAGGAACACAGAGGGAAGTGAGAGCGGGAAAGAGCCAAGACACGACAAGGTCAGGACAGACACGTCGAGACGCGTCGCGGACGCGCACCGACGCGCTAAGTCACTAAATGTCACAGACGTGACTCACGCCTAACATGGCACCTTCATGGCGGGCATTCCGGGCAGTGTATTGCACCAGACAAACGTCAATGATAGATAGGTCACTTAATAAATGGCACGAATCATTATTCAAGCACATAATAGTGCAAGAGGCCTTGTTCCGCACGACTCTTGCAGAGTGCCGCATGCAGACATGCGAGTCGTGCTTGACTGGATTATTCACTCACTTTGACGCTTGTTTCGGGCTTTAAAATCGTAGAGCATCGACGTTGACAGGGACTATGATACATAGAAACCAATTACATGCGGACCAGACTCCGATGACAGTGAGAAAGCAGCGATTCAAAGTGCGTGACGGCGCAATGGGCTCAGGCGCCTATTCGCCGGTGTAACGCGCCTTGAACGCGCCAGGCATTTTGTTCCTGTAGTCCTCCTGCTCTATGGACCCCTCTCTGTGCTTCCAGCCCTCTCGTAATGTTCTGCCATTCAAAACGTTCAGGAGGCAGTAATGGTCGCTGTCCGCTCGCAGCTGCTCGAGTCTATATGTCTCGTTCCTCTCTTCCACTCTTCTCCCGGCATCGCTCTGCAACCTTACTAGGTCCTCGTCGACAAGCTCGTCGACCACCTCTACGCCGGGGACAAGTCGAAGATTCCCACAGCTGAGTACCTCGCTGCGGCACCTCGCACTCTCCCTGCTGCAATTGCCCCTGCTGTCTCTGGAAACACTGCGACTTATGTCGTTGGACAGTCCGTACCCGAGACTGCGGCATGGCTCGAGACCCTCACGGGCCCCAAGCTTAGCTGGGCTCGTGTGCTGCTCGCCTCTACGACTATTTTGCAGGGCACGGCATACGTCGACAACCACATGCGTCATCTGTTTGCTCCCCACCGTGGGCAGAAGGTCGTCGTCGAGACTGAGGCATCCCGCCCGACGAAGATCTCGGTGTTTGGCAGCGCCCGCTCGTACGGCGAGCACGACCTCTCGAGGCCATCGAGGCCACATTCGATGCCGCAACTTCAACAATTGATGTCACCATCTTCGAGGAGCGCGGCGGGTCATCTGTCCTGCTAGACCTCCACTTTGTCTACAAGCCTGCCATGGGGTACGCGCCCATCCACGGGGTCGCCGATGACCGCAACACGCGGATGAAGGCCTTCTACTGGAAGCTGTGGTTTGGCGACGACGAGGTGCTCCCCGAGATCAATGTCCGCGACACGTTCACTGGCCCGGAGGTCACCATCGACGAGGACGACATCGAGAGCTTCTGCGCGGTTGTTGGAAACCAAGGCGAGGCATTCAAGTCCGCCCGCAACGAGACGCCCTTAGCTCCTATGGACTTCGCCATCGTTGCAGGATGGCAGGTACATAACCACTGTCATACTTCACTCTGACGGATGCTTATGTTCATCATCGTCTACAGGCAATCATGAAGGTGATCTTCCCCGCGCCCATCGACGGAGATCTCCTCAAGCTTGTGCACTTGTCGAACGGCTTCCGCCTTCTTGACGGCGTCAAGCCTCTCCAGGCTGGCGATGTCTGCAAGGCGGAGGCGCGCATCGTCGCCGTCATCAACAGCGACGCCGGCAAGTCGGTCAAGGTCAAGGGACATGTTATCCGCAACGGCGAGCGTGTCATCGAGGTCGTCTCCTCGTTCCTCTACCGTGGCCGCTTCAGCGACTACGAGAACACGTTCGAGATCCTCGAGGAGCCCGACTACCTCGTCGAGCTTCCGTCGGACGCTGCTGTCGGTGTCCTGCAGTCGAAGGAATGGTTCGAGTGGGACGACGAGACCAAGCCCCTCCAGGCTAGCACGACGCTCATCTTCCGCGTCCGCTCGGAGGTCACGTACCGCAACAAGACCTGCTACAAGCCCGTGAATGTCTCGGGCGAGGTCTTCGTCCGCGACCAGATCAAGCGCCTCGTCAAGGTCGGCACCGTCGACTTCCTCCAGGACGACTCACGCGGCAACCCCGTCGTCGCGTACCTCCAGCGTCACGGTAAGCCCCAGGGTCTCGTTAGCCCGCTGTCCAACGATGGCTACACTATGACCGTCAACGCGAGCACCGCGTTTGCATCGCCTGCCACCAACGAACCTTACTCGAAGGTCTCGGGTGACTTCAACCCCATCCACATCAACCCGTACTTCGCGGATTACGCATCCCTCCCTGGCACGATCACGCACGGTATGTGGTCGAGTGCCGCGACGCGTCGCTACGTCGAGACTGTTGTTGCGCAGGGCAAGCCTGAGCGCGTCGTTGCGTAAGTCTGAGTGCCGTCATTCTCGCCGTTATAGTTTCTGACTTATCTTATAGGTACGACGTCGCCTTCGTCGGCATGATCCTTCCCGGAGACGAGCTTGAGGTCAAGATCAAGCACGTCGGCATGCGCGACGGCAACTTCGTCGTCAACGTCGAGACTGTCAACAGCCGCGGCGAGAAAGGTCCTGGCCGGTACCGCGGAGGTCGTGCAGCCCGCCACCGTCTACGTCTTCACTGGCCAGGGTTCCCAGGAGCCCGGCATGGTATGGATCTCTATAACAACTCGCCCGCCGCCCGCTCCGTCTGGGAAGCCGCCGACGCTCACCTTACCGCCGTC
>NW_007360331.1:1261663-1262516 GCF_000271585.1 Trametes versicolor FP-101664 SS1 | reverse complement strand
GATCAAGCGCCTCGTCAAGGTCGGCACCGTCGACTTCCTCCAGGACGACTCACGCGGCAACCCCGTCGTCGCGTACCTCCAGCGTCACGGTAAGCCCCAGGGTCTCGTTAGCCCGCTGTCCAACGATGGCTACACTATGACCGTCAACGCGAGCACCGCGTTTGCATCGCCTGCCACCAACGAACCTTACTCGAAGGTCTCGGGTGACTTCAACCCCATCCACATCAACCCGTACTTCGCGGATTACGCATCCCTCCCTGGCACGATCACGCACGGTATGTGGTCGAGTGCCGCGACGCGTCGCTACGTCGAGACTGTTGTTGCGCAGGGCAAGCCTGAGCGCGTCGTTGCGTAAGTCTGAGTGCCGTCATTCTCGCCGTTATAGTTTCTGACTTATCTTATAGGTACGACGTCGCCTTCGTCGGCATGATCCTTCCCGGAGACGAGCTTGAGGTCAAGATCAAGCACGTCGGCATGCGCGACGGCAACTTCGTCGTCAACGTCGAGACTGTCAACAGCCGCGGCGAGAAGGTCCTGGCCGGTACCGCGGAGGTCGTGCAGCCCGCCACCGTCTACGTCTTCACTGGCCAGGGTTCCCAGGAGCCCGGCATGGGTATGGATCTCTATAACAACTCGCCCGCCGCCCGCTCCGTCTGGGAGGCCGCCGACGCTCACCTTACCGCCGTCTACGGGTTCTCCATCGTCGAGATTGTCAAGGACAACCCCAAGGAGAAGACCATCCACTTTGGTGGTATCAAGGGTCAGGCGATTCGTCAGCGGTACATGGACATGACCTACGACACGATGGACAAGGATGGCAACGTGAAGACTCTGCCCCTCTTTGGCGACATCA
>NW_007360331.1:1112501-1260585 GCF_000271585.1 Trametes versicolor FP-101664 SS1 | reverse complement strand
TACATCAAGCTCGACGCGTGGCTTCGCCACCCATCCCCTCCCCGGTACTCGACGTGCCGTTCCACTCTCGTTACCTCTGGGCTGGCGTCATGCCTTTCCGCGCATGTGAGTTATCGGGAAACCGCCATCACACGATCTTCTATGCTAACAAACCGTGTAGACCTCTCGAAGAAGATCAACCCCGCGCACTTGAACCCTGACACTCTCGTTGGCAAATACGTGCCGAACCTGATCGCGAAGCCCTTCGAGGTGACCAAGGAGTACGCCCAGCTCATCTACGACCAGACCCTCTCGCCTCGCCTCGACAAGGTGCTCCGCAAGTGGGATCAGGACAACTGGGGCTCGCAAGAGCAGCGCCAGAAGCTCGCGTACATTATCCTCGTTGAGCTCCTCGCGTATCAGTACGCGACGAGACCCAAGACATTCTCTTCGTGCACTGCAAGTTCGAGAGGGTCGTCGAGAGCGGGCCTTCGCTGACACTCAACAGCATGGCTACTCGCACGCTCAAGGTCAAGTACGTTCGGCCCTTATGCGGATCCTCCACGCTCGTACGTCTCTTTCCCGCCATGAAACTTGTACATTCTTCACGTCGTCCTTCACGACATTCTGCTGTACACACTCGCTGCGCACGGTGCATGGGTACCCACCATCTGCACGATGCAACGACCGCCGCCTGTCATGTACCGTGCATGAATTGAGATATGCGCGCGCACATTGTCGTTGCACGCCAGCACTGAGGACCACGGCTCGTACGCCTTGCGTTTGACATCAGACCGCCCACGATCAGGCTCCTGGTCTGCACACGTTGAACGCATACCGCCTGTTCGCATTGTACCAGCCGAGAGGATTTCGTGCATCTCCAGGCCCGCTGTCGTTGCGCGTCCAGCCGTGATCGCACTAGCGCACACGCGGCGAACGTCAACACTGTGGAAACGAGGGCACAAGGGGCTCCGCATGTGAGAGAAGCGGACACCTCCGCGGCGGTGCATGGATTAAGCTCTCAAGAATCGCAGCCCAATTCTGGAGACTGCCCTGCGCACCCTCGGCGGGGCCGCATTCCGCGTCGCCCACAGAACGCGCGCCCGCCTCTCTTGTGCGACGCCCGCCCGCGGCGCCACGTACGCTTTACTTTGCAAACAAAATATATGCTTGTACCATGCGTCGTCTGCGTGCATGCCCCGTTGGACGCTGACTGCAGGTACACCTCACCTTGTACATGGACATTGGATGCCGTCGCGATCTGGCTCGCTGTTGCGTTTTGGGGTCGAGACGGGGTGGGAATTCGTCGGCTGCAAGCAAGTTGCCCTTGTCCAGCCTGCTCGCTGTGGTCGCCAACGTGTTGGGAGGCCCACGGGCGGCTGCCAAACCCGTCCTCCGCACCTCCCTCAGGTGTTCGTACCTCCTGCACCCCCACTCGCGCCCTCGATCCGGAGGTCGTTGGTGCTGACACCGAAAGACCCAACTCAAATCCCCGCCCCTTCATTTCAAAATCGATCTGAGTCGGCGCCGGGAGCTCTGCGTGGCGTGTGCGAGGGCGCGCTTGTAGCCTACGATTGCGGCGTGCGCCACGCAGTTTTGGCCGTCCGCACAGGCGCATATTCGCGCATAACCCGCGATTTCCTACACGTCCCGCGTGACACCCATGCTCTCCTGGTGCGCCTCCACTCCCTGCATATTGTAGTCGCAATTTCAATGGCGGTGGGACGATGCCGAGGCGGGAGCTCCGATTTTCTGTGCATGGGGGGCGAGGTCACGGACATGGACAAAAATCTCGACCTCTCCCGATCGAATCGCAATGACGCGAGCGGGTACAAGGGTTAACGCACGACCCACCATGTCGTCCACAAGCAATCATCCCTCTTGGTTTACTCTATTCTCGTTTATCCAAGCTCAGGCTGACCAATATGGCTCGCATATTCCCCGAACTTCCCGCGGCATCGGCCTCATACTGGTTATGCAGCTCGCCCAGTCCCCGTTGAGCCTCGTCATTGCGATGTGCCGCCTGCCCGACAAAGCGACCGCGCTTGCCGACCTGAAGAGCAGCGTGCAGGGCACGCTGCTCACCATCCCGCTTGACGTCATTCGATGACATCCGTGTGCTCCAAAAGCAGCTCGAGCCAGTCATTTTGGGGACCGGGCTCGACTACCTCCTCAACAACGCCGCCATGGTGGGCACCCCACCCTTCGCTCGCCGCGGCAACACAAGGTCACCGTGCTCGTCGATCTGAAGAAGACGGCAAAGGGCACACTTCACATCATTCAAGTCGATGTGAGCGACATCGACAACATTCGTAAGCTCCAAACACAGCCAGAGCCGATCCTGCCAGGGCCAACCGCAGCATCGGCCTTGAGCTCGTTCGACAGCTGCTTACCTCTTTCACCAACCTCGTTGTCTCAGCAGACCGCAGCCCCAGGAAGGTGACAACACTCCGCCTTGAAGGGCGGCACGAAGCGGACCCTGCACATTGTGCAGCTCGACTTCTCCGACTTCGAAGACTGCATGCGAGGCCCCCTGTGCAACTCGCGCCCATCCTTGGCGATGTCGGATTCGAGTACCTGATCAGCAACGCTGCCACTAACGTACGTCCTTCTCTCGCTCACTTTAGTCAGAACCTTACTTCTCCCGGACCAGACTTGCTACGACACGACATACACGATCGAGCCGGAGGCGCTGCTCATGATCCTGTGCACGAACACCATTGGGCCGGCGCAGCTCTGTCGCGTGCTCACCCGGCTTCGAGCGCGGCCACGCGAAGAAGATCCTGCATATATCAAGCATTGCGGGCCGCATTGCATGCGGGGGCGCGGACCCCGGGGTTGCCGGCGGTCGATACATGGCGTACTAAGCGATGAGCAAGGCTGCGTTGAATATGTTCGTGACTGTTGGGACTTGGATATTTGGTGTAGAATGAGAGGGTTGACTAGAAGCGGAGATTTAGACTGCGAAGCTGGAACTGAATACTAGATAGGCCGAATATCATTGCAATCACGCTCTGCCCGGGGCGGGTTAAGACGGGTACGTACAGCCTAAGCTACTGCTACCGTGTTTTGATACGAGCGCTGACGCTCACCTGGTACAGATCTGACATGGCGGCGCGAACACGCTGCTCGATCCCGCGGAGAGCATCTCGGCCATCTTGAAGGTTATCACCTCTGCGGCCGTGGCCGACGACGGGAAGTACCTCCGGCACAACGGGGAGACAATCCCGTGGTAAGCATGGGGCTGCACAGAGAGTACGGTATGATACAATGAGTATAATGCTCGCACCACCCACGCTCTATATATGTCCATTGTAAGATAGGCAGGCACACATTGGATCTCTTCTCCCACTTGGAGACCCGTGCGCGCAGCGCACGTTGCGAGCAATAGCCACTCTCAGCCCGGCAGGTAATGTGCAGTACACGTGTTACAAGAAGGGGAGAAGCATGCCTCAGACCAATGTGTTTGTACCCGAGAATACCGAGGGGCACGGAGGGGATTTGTGGTGACTAGTTTGACCGAAGTATACACAGGTACAAGCGCCCGAGTACACTGCGGTAGGAAATAAACGCTAACGTTGCACTGCCCATCACTCGACGGTTTACTTTGTTAGACCTCACATTCCTAAGGTCTACCGTGTTCACATCAGGTCGCCTTCACATTACCGGAACTGACTGAGATATACTGGGCGTTCAAGACGGCAAGGATCTCATCAAGTCCATTTTGTCCAATATTGGCCCTCAAACATGAGACGCCGTGAGCGAGAGAGATGAGAGGAGAGATGGAAGCCAAAAACTGCAGTAAGCGCTTTGCTGGACGCTGGGAGCCCGCCTCTCAGATCTCAGGTTCGGCAGGCCCCTGTACTGATGTTGTACCTGCCACATTATTCAGTGACAGGCACCGGTAATCGGTGGACGCCGGGGTGCTCCCAGTACTATCTTCTCCGACGTCTCCCTCCCAGCTCGCTCCGGGCCATCTCGCTCGTCGTCGTTCAGGTGTACAGCGCCGGCGTTTCGCGTACGTCCATTTCCCAACCAGTTTGATACTTACATACCGCCGTACATCGTCCGCATCCCACCCATGCATGCTGCTCTTCCCCTCATCGCCCCGCCGTCCGGTTTCTCATTTGCTATGCATCCTGCCGTCCCCATTGTTTGCTCGTCTTCATGACATGTTTGCAGCGGCGCGTTATTGAGGCTGCGCCCGCTCTGTACTTCTACGTCCTCGCTTTGCAGCTGTATCACATGCATTCCGACCTGCTGGAACACTGTACGGTAGTCTTCCATTGGCCGTACAGGACGGGGATCCCGGCGCATGAGTTACGGATGTACATGCCATGCGCTATGCGCTTTCCGACGCAAGTCGCGCCCTGTCCCAAGACCGCGTCCGCTGCGTGTAGAAAGCAGAAATTCTGGTCAGGGTAGACGTACATAGCAACGACCAAGAAATGCCTAACCGCGCAGCAGGATATCGCGGAATATTGGGGGCGCGCACGCCTCAAGGTCGGGCCGCAAGGGGGCTTACCACGCTCTGATGACGCACGCAGGACACAACGGCGGGCTCTGTAGAACGTTTTGGAGATATGTGCATACTTGCGGTAGGCCGTGCTGGCCCTGCATTGTGGATAGCGCACGGCGATAGTGGCTGCCTGACAGGCTGTCAGTCGTAGGTACTGAACACGCTGAATGTATAGACCCACTCACTCGATATCATCATATGTGTAGGCGCGACGTCGCTAGAGCCTGTCGCGCGGCTAACGCACTGGGAGCGGTAGACGTTCTAGTCAGGAGGCACACCACCAGACTATGAGGATCGCGTACTCCCATGTTACAGAGCGAACGTACCTTACAGATCGGGCGTTCCGTTTTGTCTGCAACGTTTCAGCGTCGACTAGACATTCCTCTTGCATTCACCCAGGGGTAAGGGCGCGTGGGAGGGCTAAGGACCGAGAGATCGACTATGCTATGTGGTGAGCACGTATACTGGTAAGTATTGTTCGTTTGACGTACCACGACTGCAGGCTGGCGTTTCGATGTCCGAATCATCCAGGATTCCCCGCATACGTGGAACAGCAGCTCGGAGCTGCCTAATGCGCAGCTTTCGCGACAAACGCCGCACACCGTAGCGACTTAATGCGAGGCCCCAGTGCCGCGAACTCTCCCAGGACTCAGTACTCGGCACGCAAGCGGGACAACGAAGCCTGAACTAGTTACCGTCAAACACAAACGCCCGTGCTCTTTACCTACGCAAAGCAGCGAAACCCTGTCAGAATATGGCGCGTTGTAACAGGCCTTGAACCGAGAAAACCTCAACAGCGGCAAGGACGTGGACGGCACGACCGCGTCGCGCTCTGTGAGTGGCTGCTGCAGTCGAAAGACAGCTATTTAATCATTTCATCTGTGTTGGACTGGCCGGGCGACCTCGCGCTTCGTCTTGCTCGTGACCGCGATGACGTCTGGCGTTTCTCCATACCCGCCAGGTTGTGTATAACCTATCCAGTGCTGTCTATTCCGCTCGATGTCCTACGATACGGACGATAGACTGATCTTCGGAGGCTCAGATGAGCTCCCGCAGCGGTGGATCTCCTGCGAATCAGTCTCGCGCCGCTTTTCAAATCCCGTTCTGCTCTGTAGCGTCTGCGTCGATCTCAGTGGGCACTTGTGCGAACTCCAGCGACGTTCCTATGGGTACGAGATGCAGCTGCGTCGTCTGTCGGTCCCTGCGACGAAGACACAGCATCGCCCGAGAGGACTCGTTGCAAATTCGATAGCGAGGGCATACCAGCGTCGGAAACGCGACTCCATGTCCTCTGCGCGTCCTCATAACGTGGGCCCCTGCCTCGCGCAGGAGACGAGGCGCGTCGGTGCCCTGAACGCGGGTGCCGGACGCAATTGGGGGTGCCGTAGCCCAGCTCGAGAAGTCCACGTGCTTCCCAGGGACAACGCCGGCTCTCTGCTGCCGGAGGGAGTACAGCATGGAAGGATGTCTAAGAGCTGGTCAGTCGTCGGGCGCGATAGAGGTAGATGCATGCGCCCACTTATTCGGTATTGTCCGACGCAGAGATATGTCGGCGTCCATAAGTACTCCGGGACCTACCACGCTGCGCCAGCAATAATTCGGGGAGCTGCTCCCGGCCAGAGAGTACGCCGTTAGACGAATGAAATTGCACGCTTGGTGTCAACGTACACGAGTGTGCGAACGTGCTGCTTACTGCTTGGCGGTGCCGATTATAATCGAGATATCGCTAACTATCACATAGATGCGGATGTGGGGAGATCTGGAGGCACAGTTAGCAGTACAATAGCACAGTTAGAGGAGATAGACGTACAGCACAGTGTATGTTGGGGGCTCTGCGACGCAGCTGCCACGAACGAAGGACCTTCAGCTCGCCGGTGCACTGAGCGCGACCTTGCACGGCAGATGTACAGCCGGTGGGTGCGAATACATCGTCATTGAGATCGGGGGCCATGGCGGGCGGACAGGATAGTGAGGTACGTACTGGAGGTAAACAAGTGCGCAATATCTTGGGGAGCGACAGTGGAGCTCGCCTAAGCCAAGGGAGAGCTGAGAGCAGAGACCTCAGGGTAGGCGGTAGGCGGAGGAGATCTTGTCGAGCTTAGAGAGTGGGACCGTGGCTAGCTCGTCTCAAGTGAGGCGCAAGAGAGCCGGAAACGGTGATAGCGAGATGTAGCGGGGACGAGCGGAAGAGACGTGAGCAACGAACGATGACGGCGTAGGGCGGCGAGAGAAGCGCGGTCACGTGGGCGCGCTTCTCCCGCTCTGAGCGGCTCCAGCGCAGTAAGCGCCAGCCTCGTAGCTCGCTCTGACCGCTCACCGCTCTGCCCCGCTCACCGCTCTGCCACGTCTCTCCGTGTCTCCTAGAATGTATCCAGTAGCAGCCTCGAGATGGCCCCCAAGCGGATCAACCTGCGCTAATACGGCACTAGTGGGAGCCTGTCTTGCCCTACCAAACTCGAACCGCGAACTCGGACTCGGAGGATCTTCGCGTTCAGGCTCCCCGACTACATCTCCTCCTCTGTGCGAACTACTTGACGACTCTATCATTGACACGGCGAAATATGTGCCGGAAGCTTTGAAAAGAGTAATCAGACTGTGAGTAACTCTTCGATATCCCGCATGCCGCCTACGTCGGACTGACGCACTGCGTTTCTTAGATGGTGCCTGTGTGCGCGCATATACGCAGCTACATAGCTCAGAGGTCCAGTGTACCTATAGAGGGGGGCCTCGACAATCCCACATCTGCTACTACTGCCCAAACATTACACAGTCTCGCCTGTTCTCGGTGACACGCCTCCCTCCAGGCATCCTGTCGCGCTTGACGAGCCCGCGCCCATCGTCTCTCACTGCTCTACCACATGTATGTTCTCCCTCTCCAGTTTCTCCCGTTATTGCCAAAAGCCTCGAGCAGGCGACCACTCTGCGCTGCTCCGTTTGATCCGCTGTACCAGCACTGCTCTATCACGGCCTCGCCGACCATCCCCCACGCCCTTCTCCGCACAATCACGAGCTAGATACGGATACACGCCAAGCGCCACCGGGGCACATGAATTGTGCCACCTTCGGCCACCCACATAGAACCTGGGCCCGGCTCTGCCTCCATGGTACTCGTACCACTCGTACCACTCGGCTCAATCAGCAATGCACACGATCTTCATTCTCCACCTGCAGTGCGTACCGCACCGCATTGTAATCGCCTGTCCAGGCGCTGAGTCAATCCGTCCATCCCATACCACCTGCGTTCGAGTGGGTGAGCTCGGCGCATAGACACACCTGGCCTTCTCTGGTGGCCATGGGGCGACGCATATTCCCGCACGCGCGCACCGACTCGTATGCATGCGACATTTTGCGTTCGGCTTTGCGTGGGTGCCATAGGCAAGGCATCACTGGCGTCGCGACTCGCATGGCTGTATCAGACTACGATAAGCTTGAGTTAGGTATATTTCTAAGCTCGTCCATTCTGCACCCGATGTCTTGAGATTTAACCTGCTGGGTGGACGCTGCGTGCGCACCGCTGTGCAAGGGTTGGTGGGCTCGCAGACAGACTCTTACAGCGTCACTTACACAAGACTAATAGTGACATTTTCTCTGACATATTATGCATGACGATCGAATATCATGTCCTACGCTGTATAATACGTACACGGTGAAAGCGACGCAGACGCCCACGCACTGCCGCACCTTCGCCCACGCGCACATTGCGCTTTTCTGCGTACAGCTGCCCAAAAAGACTAATCATAAGCACAACCCATAACCCGGCCGTGGAATGTGCTCGTTCTCGTTTATAAGTGAATATTGCGTGGAAGCGTCTAGTGCAGGCGCGCACACGTCAATCGTTGGTTTAATAGCTCACGGCCCCACGTCCGCCCCGCCGCACCGTGCGCCCCCCTTCAGCTCTCCTCATCGCTCTGCGGTTACTCGCTCGTCCACTGTCTTGATCTCCCGGCTATACTGTTCATTCTCACCCACACTTCTGCTTTCTCTCCCTAAGTTCGGCAGCTCGCCTTCGACCGCTGCAGCTATATCTTCGTAAGTCGACTCTACTCGATGGGGTGGCAGGAAGGCCACAGGTAAACCGAACCTGCAACCAACCCCTGATATGATTTCCAACAGAGCGGAAAGAAGGGACAGTACCACGGTACTGCACAAGGCCCCGTGCCTCCGCCTCCCACCATAGGCTCTCTACGAGTGACTCGGCCGCTAGCTGAGCATCCACCCATTCATCGACTCTACAACCGCCTTACGATGTCTGACCTCGGCAACGTCAATCCTCTTTCAACCGAATCAATGCAACATGTGGCTATGAGCAGCACGGAACGGTCTGCGGGACAGGCTCCATCTGTAGGAGAGGCTCTGTCCGAAGGGGAGGCACCTTATGGAGCAGCGTGCTGTGATACTGTGAGTATATCCTCTATCCCTCTCGCTGCCAACAAATTTGAATTCCACCATTCGAGACAGAAGGACAACGTGACACGGATCCGTCCTGTGATTCCGAAAAACGATGATATTTGGGTACATCGTCAGTATTCGGCGCTAGTCCATTTCTCACCGCCATCTAGAACATGTTATTGAAGAAATCCGAGGTGTACACGGAAGAGCAAAAACGGAAGGCATGGACGGATGCAGCGGTCATGGTTCAAGACTATAGCGACGACATGATCGCCCGATGGAACAAGGAGATTGATACATATCTTGTCTTTGTATGTATCTCGCTGTTCTGCGGATGAGTTAACAAATGATTAAATGGTTCTTCATCTTCCAGGCGGGCTTATTCTCTGCCATCCTTACTGCCTTCAATGTGCAGTCGTACCTTCTCCTCCAGCCAGCCGCGCCCGATCCATCTGTCGCCATCCTACAACAGATTTCTTCGCAGCTCGCAAGTTACTCGGCTCATCTTCCCTTCATCAATTCCACTCAACCATCGAGCTCTGGCAGCGCGAACGTGGCCACACCACCGCCTGTTCCACGCTGGACGGTCTGGTTGAATACGCTGTGGTTTTCCAGCCTTATTCTCAGCCTGACGTCCGCCTCTGTGGGAATCATGGTCAAGCAATGGCTAAACGAGTACAGCAGCGGAATATCCGGAACCTCCCGTCCTGTTGCTCGCGTGCGCCAGTACCGTCTGAGCAATCTCAGGACGTGGCACGTCGAGGACGTCGTTGGCATCATTCCCACTCTGCTTCAGCTCGCCCTAGCACTTTTCCTCGCCGGAATCCTCATCCTTCTCTGGAACCTTCACAGCACTGTTGCCGCCATCGCCTCGACCCTCGTCGGCCTGCTTGGTGTGTTCACTGTCACCGCCACCCTGCTTCCGCTTGTAAATCACAAATGCGCCTATCTCACCCCTCAAATTCGCGCCCTCGACTCGCTCTGGCAGCCAAAACGATATGCCTATTGGATATGTACCTCGATATCGACCTGGCGCAACACTGCGAAGTGGTTCCTCCGGGCTGCAGTCCAAATGCTATCCACCTTTCGTCGCCGCATTGGCTTGTATGTCTCGCCGACTTACTGGGAGTCCTTGTGGCGTACGACATGGGATGTGGTGCAGCGTCTCATGAAGATGTCCTCGCCACCAGAGAGCTGGAGAGACCGCAAGCAGACATGGCAGGGTCGGGAGCGATCAGCTATCGACGAGCTGACAAGCGAGTTGGACAAGCAAACCATTGTCGAGGCGTACAGCTCTACCCTACATCCCGACGCCCTATCCCTTGCGACTGTGTGCCTCATGGACTTCCAATCCGCCGATGTCGTCGACTACTTCCGACGCCTTCACAAGTCCGCTCGTGAGCACTTCGGCTCTGTGGCGGATGCGGAAATTGGCCCACTAGGGAACGGCAATCAACAGCGGCTGCTGTGGCTTCATATCATCCTATGTGCACTTTGGGAGAACGCCTCGCCCCTTCCAGACGACGAAGCCGTCGCTTTGGGTGTCTACTTCAAGCACGGCTCGTGGCCATCCCGTATGCAGGCAGACGACGCAGGGTGGGCGGTATCGACCTGTAATGCTATCACTGACAGACTGGAAAGCTCGTGGTCCTCATCCGAGACGATGTTCATTGATCAAGAGTCGCTCCAAACGGGGCAGCGATACCTGTTCGAGAATGCCATGCGTCGCGAGATGCCATTGGTCAATGTCTTGCTGTTGGGTAAGATATTTACCGCTTGTGATGCTTGGCACATATTGATCCATTTCCTGATAGGTGTTACCAGGACATATCGCGAGGTTCGCCTCAAGCAATCACGCATCACAGAAGCATCTTCGTACGATCTTGAGGCCGCTCTTACGGAGTACCTGCGAAGTGTCACCCACTTCCTGGAGCGCGCTAATCCCGCTTTGAAACACCCCTTCCCCTCCGACGATCTGGAGACCATTCACACCTACATGTGGGACGTTCTGGCCGAGCTCACACACACCTTACTGGATCTCTTTGCGGAAGACAAGGTGCGAAGAACCATTGAGTCGAAGTATCTGTTCCACGTTATGTGGGAACTTCAAAGCTTTGACGATGCCCGTGTGGAGGAGTGTATCCCGGATTATCTCCTTCCTGATATCCTGCACCTGGTGGACATACTCGCAACAGCTTCGGACTACAACGAGTGGCGCTGGGCGGAAAGAATCCAGGAGCATGCACGTGCATTCAAAGAAAGCATCATTCGTGTCAAATGCAAGCCAGACACGACGTAAGTACTCATCAATCACCTTTTCCCCGGAAATACATGCTCATAATCTTCCATGCTTCCATAGCGGATATCCCGACACATCTCCCGCTGAACCGTCCGCGTCGAGGCCGTAGGGACTCGGTCATTTACGATTCTTCCATTGCTGCTCGCAATCTAGGGAACATCCCGTGGGGTTAGATCGGCCGACTTATCGGACTCGGATAACACGTTGCAAAACCGCTCACGCATCTGCTTGGGATCCATGATAGCATTCCAAGTACAATATTTCTCTCCTAGCACATTTCTCACCGTTCTGCGCTCGCCGAACGCCACTCTGACTCTTAGGAGGAAGATGTACGACAATTCGTCCATATCTCTTCATATCACCCCCTTATCCCGTTATAAACACTGTCTCCCTCTTCACTCATCGCTGATTCTCCCCTAGCTCTCCCTAGCTACATAACCATTTCTCTATCCCTCGCTCGTTATCCTTTGCTACCTTCTGCGGACCTACCTACGTGTACGGGGACACACGCGATCTATCCAATATACACGATCCGGATCAGGACAGGCTCCAACCGGATGCTCTTCCTGAGTCTATGGCAAGCGGCGGAGTATCATCGTTTAAACCAAGACAGGCAAAGCAAGCTGAACGTCACGACGTTGGGCGCTGATGCTTGCCTCGGCGTTTTTGGCATTCGGGCCAATCGACTCGTCCCGTGGCAAACTACTACAGCTCTTCTATACGGGAGGTTCGAGTGGAACAAATACGTCCGGGCAGATTGTGAGTACTATGTCTACTGCACTGTCTCCTGCTAACTGAGGAGTACCCCCTTTTAAAAGGGAAGGCCCGAAGAGCGAAAGGCGGTTTAAACACGCCCAGAGGTTCCAGCTGTCACAAGTATATGTGTGTTGTCTGCATTGCATGGAAGCTGATCTCTGACGGTGATTTAGGACATGCTTCACAAGCGAGACAAGGTGTACATCATCTACTACAGGGTCTCGACAGCACGGCTCGAAATACAGCCCTCACTTCATTCTGTGCATCTCTCCACACGAGGCAGCCCCGCTACAGCTGCTACAGTTCTTGTGCCCAGCTCGCAACATAGACCCGCACAATTCCCTTCAGCTTACGCCTCCATATCGTCTTCAATATGCCATGGCGCCCGCAGCTTCACGCGCCTACCGATATACTCCGGAACTCAACATCTTGATCGAAGCGGGAGTTTCGCCGGATGCTCCGATATGTATGAGGGACATCCGTGGACATAAAGTATTCCGCACTTCAGGTAAGATATTCAATCTCAGAAATGCAGTTGGATTTCGGAGTTCAACTTCGAACTCGGTTTTGAAACTTGAGATCTCAAATCTGAGATTTCAACTTTCCCACACCGGCGCTCCCGGCACACCAAGCGCCCAACGGCACTGCCACTCCCTGCCCAAGGAGTCCAAGGGAGTCCGATCCGACAGAACTCTTTTGAAGCTCCCCGTACGAGCACGGCGGCCCTCAGTAACTTCATTTTTGCGTAGTTTTGCTATACTGACTACTTCTGATACTAGGTTGCCTTAAAAGTCTGTATGGAAACCATGAAGATCATTGAGTGGGATGGCCGCCCGCGCGGAGGGCGCGTTCGGGACGCAGTGCAAGGATGAACAGCTCGCCGCTCTTGCTCGCGACCTCTGCACGAGCATCGCGTACTATGTATATACCTGATGTATACTCATGGGCAAAGATTGAGGTATAAATTTGCGAATTTGCGAGAGCTTCGCCGCCGCTCACACCGCCGCACTGTGCAGGAATAAGTGCCTAATGTCGGAATGCATATTGTATAACTCATGCTGAGGACTTTCAATCCAGTTAAAAATGTTCCACTTATATGCATACTCTGCATCGCAGTATGTTGCATAATTTTGCGAGGACATCAGCATTTTGTGTCTGTCGAGCGTGTCCACACTGCAGGTAGAAGGAACATCTTGGGACCACAGATCAGAGCACAGTCTGCACAGGTGCGGTTACATATTGATATAAGCACTGACTAGGATATACCCACCAACTTATTAAGTGTCTCCTCAAACCGTAGGATTTTTATGCATGAATGCGCTGTTGAAGGTGACAGGGAAGAGGAAGGGGTGATTAGTAAGTGGTGTTACTTTTAGTCGTTACGTGAACGCTCTACCTTGAGTCAGTACAGATGATATGAGCATTAATTATTAATCACATTGTCCTTCGTCCTAATGCGCACGCTGCAATAATAGCAAACGTAGTATGCACAGAACCCGTAGAGAAGAAGTCTGCCAAGCGTGGGGTGGTGGCGGCTGGCGGCGGGCATCTTACCGTATAAGGCAACGGCGGCGGAGTAAGCGCTCGCGCGCTCGTGAGTGTCGGCACTATGTCGGCCAACGTCGGTGGCGGCGGCGACCCGCCATCTAGCTACCATGATTGATAAAGCCCAATATTCCCGATATATACCTGCTGAGGTCGAGTTTGTGCGGCGCCAAAACCAAAATACTGACTCAAGTTCGAGTTCGAAATGCAAAATGACATTTGAATTCAAATTCCGAAACTCAAACGCACTCCCCAAGTCGAGATTTCAATTTTGTCCGCCCCGGGGATTTATGTCCACGGGATCCCCTCATAGATATGAGCAATTCTCCTGGTTCGTGCCCGACTTCTAATTGTGAGCCGACTTCCATTCACATACTGAATCGGAATCCGCGTTCTCTCTGGTACTTCCCTCTAGCGAAAGCGGATGCGCTCCATGCACAACGCAATTTTCCGAGCCTATTCTAGACCTATCGTACGTCCACATTACCCCACACCGCCCTTCATGGAAGCCATCTCAGATCTTACAATGTCTAAATCGTATACCATGACAGATGAAATGCCGGCCGCAGAATCGCATACACCCAAATCGGCAGAACCTTAATCCGACGTCTGGAATAGAAACCCAGGGCGCGAGAACAAGGGCGGCCCACAACGCCCGGACACGCTGTCGCCTCCTCTCTCTATAGGTATCACAACAGCGACTGAGTCTTCAGCATATTCCTCGCATCTCTCCCCCTGTGATCTTCACTATACCACTACCTCTGGATGTCTAACCGTCACGGATCAGAGACACCCCCGATTCAAGTCAGAGAACTTGCTCGGCCACCGACGGAGGACGACCCCGTGACTTCTGAAGGAGATCTCCCCGCTGGAGCAGAACAATGCGAGACTGTCAGAGTCTTTCCTTCCACTCTCTCTGTCAATATCTTACGAGTCCCCCCATGTAGAAAGAGGTGCCGGAAGAAGGGAAGGCCAGGCGACCGCGTCCTGAGATTCCGGACCCTGTGTTTCTCGTGGTACGTCGTTCGCACTGTGTGGCCGGTACTACTCAATTAATCAGTCTCCGAGTATAGGATGTGTACTTCGAGCGAGACAAAGTGTACACGCAAGTGGAGAAAACGGAGGCATGGTCTAGTGCAGCGAAGATGGTGGAAACGTACAGCGACGAAATGATCAAACGCTGGAAGGAGGAAATCGACACTTACCTTGTCTTCGTACGTCCTCGATTGAATTAAAGAATGGCAATCACATATCTGACCAAGCGAGAAATTTGAAGGCTGGTCTATTCTCAGCCGTCCTCACCACGTTCAACGTACAGTCATACCTTTTACTTCAACCCGCCGCGCCCGATCCCTCCATTGCTGTGCTGCAGCAGATCTCCTCGCAGCTCGCGAGCTTCTCAATTAACCCTCCCTATGTGAACTCTACTCAGCCTTCGAGTACCACCCATGCGAGCAAGAACATCCCTCCACCAGTCCCGCGCTGGGCCGTCTGGCTCAACGCGCTGTGGTTCTCTGGCCTCATTCTCAGCCTGACGTCCGCTTCCGTGAGCATCATGGTCAAGCAGTGGCTGAACGAATACAGCAGCAGTGTCTCGGGGACATCCCGTCCAGTTGCTCGGGTACGCCAGTACCGCCTGAACAACCTTCGAAGGTGGCGTGTCGAGGATGTTATTGGCGCTATCCCTATTCTTCTTCAGCTCTCCCTGGCGCTCTTCCTTGCTGGACTTCTTATCCTCCTCTGGACTCTCAATGACACAGTGGCGGCCATCGCATCGACGCTCGTCGGCATTCTTGCCATCTTCACCATTGTCACCACGATTCTCCCTCTCGTCAACCACGAGTGCTCCTATATCACGCCCCAGATCCGCGCTGTCAACACCATCTGGCAACCAAAGCGGTTTCTGTATTGTGTTTGCTCCTCTGTATCGGCCTGGTGTCACGCAGCGTCCGAATGCCTCGACAATATCCACAGTGTGGCATTCGCGATGCGATCCCTTGGCAGTGTAATCGAGAGGCCTGCGGCTTGGAAAGAGCACGAGCAGACATGGCAGGGGCGCGAGCGGTCTACGATAGACAGGCGCACAGGCGATCTGGACAAACAAATCCTCGTTGAGGCATACAACACTACCCTGTCCCCGGACGCCCTCTCCGCCGCCTCTATTTGTCTCATGAACTTCGAGTCTGGCGACGTCGTCGACTACTTCAGACAGCTGCACAGATCGGCCCGAGAGCACTTCGGTGCCACGGCGGACTCGGAAGACGACCCCCTGGGATATAGAAATCAACAACAGATGCTCTGGCTCTACACCATCCTATGTGCACTTTGGGAAGATCAATCAGATCTATCGGACGACGCAGCGGCTCCCCTGGGTATATACTTCCGATCGGGATCGTGATCGACTGGAATGCAGGCAAGCGACACATCATGGGCGGTCTCCACTTGCAATGCTCTTCTCGAGTACCTCGAGACCGCGGGTACTTCCTCCGCAGTGAAGGTTCTTGACCAGGATCGGCTTCGAAACGTGAAGGCGGATCTGATTAACAGCGCTATGGGCCGCGATAAGCCCCTCACGAACGTCTTGCTTCTAAGTAACCACATTTTCTCTCCCGGAGTGTCGCGTGTACTGATCCAATGTTTGGACAAGCCGTTACCTGGGAATATCGCCAGGTTCGTCTCAGGCAGTCGCGTCTCACGGAGGCATCTTCAGACGATATGGAGGCCTCTCATACGAGGTACCTGCAAAGTGTCGAACACTTCCTGGACTATGCCAATCAAGCCTTGACATCATCCCTCCCCGCCAATGACCTAGAGATAGTTCGCGCTTACACGCGTGACGTTCTCGCTGAGTTCACTTGCACTCTGCTGGCGCTGTTTGCGGAGGACAATGTGCGGGCATCCATCGAGTCTTACTATCTCTGCAATGTCATATGGTCGCTTTCCAATCTCAACGATGCCCTCGTGGAGCAATGCGTCCCGGGTGATTTCGTTCCGGACATCCTGAGCCTCGCAGAAAAACTCGAGATGGCCTCCGACTACAATGACGACAACTCCTGGACCGCCCTCATCCAGCAGCGTGCACGCATATTGAAAGTGAATGTAATTCGAGTCAAGCACAAACGCGAGACAACGTGCGTACTTATCCGCCGCCTCTCATCACAGGCAATGTGCTCATGCCGCGTTCTGTCCCATTAGAACTATTCTTCAGCCATCACATGTTGCTCTATCTGCGCCGGAGGCAGTGGCTGAAGCGAGCCCCGACAGCTTTCCCTCAAGCTCTGCGATCGTTCCGCCAGACAGCTGGCAAGAGGACCACACAGCCAATTCTGGAGGTGCATCCCCATAGGCATCGAGCCTCCGAAGACCCCCCTCGCTCGTATGTATGCTCGAGCATGTACCTACTGAAAGCGCTGACTTATTGATTTCAGTGTCTTGTATCATCCCTCCGACGACAGATTCTCCCCTCCCAATTAGTTTTCAGGTGCCGGGGACTATCCCATCGCACATACAAAATCCAGAACCAATGTCGCACACACGACGACTCTCTTGGCCCTTATGATCTCTACACACCCCCATGCACAACCGGCTTCGCATTCCTGCGCAGTCCTCCTTGTCTTGCCCGTCGCCACGCCTCTCAATGTCTCTCGCTACGTATGCTTTTTATTTCTACCCTATTCTCGTCTGAACGCGCTTGGAGTTCCCCATGACGATGTATGATTCTTCTATCTCGCTTTCGCAGCCTCGTTATGTAGGCTCCGGGTTCCCGGCCCTTTCGATGATCCATGTCATACCTCGAGTACACCATATCCCTCGTATGGCCCCCCACATTCCGAATTTCTTGTTGTACTACATATTTACTTTGATTGCAGATCGCTCGCCATCTCCATCACATACCTGCACCTCCGAGTCCCGCGTGAAGAGACGAGGCTCTGGTGATTAAATAAAGAAGTAGTGCACTCGCACGCGGAGGAAGTACGTACGTACGCAGCATCTGCTCTACACATATCTTGACACAGGGCTGACATTTGTCACAGTTTCCTCTCAGACGTCGCGCCTGCAACCTGTGACGGGCGGCGATGGTCGTTGTGGCATGGGAATGCTATAGGACTATAACCCGAGCTGCAACATGGCGGCAAGACATTACGCGGCGATGGCGGGTGTGCCAGGAGGGTGAACATGCAGACGCTAAGATTGTGACAGTACGGTCTCCGTGTGGTCCGCACTTTTAAATAGTGCAGGAAATAAGACGCCTTGGCGCCGTGAACGCGAACATGGGACAAACAGGAGCTCGGCATCGGAACTCACAGATGTGTACGTGCTATCAGGGAGTCGGGCGAGGCCACGGGAACGGACTGGTCCCATATATCGTCTAGGTAAGGAATAACTCGCGCGCATCCTTGCGGTACATGAGCGAGTAGTGGTTCTGCATAGACATGAAGGGCGTCAAGTTGTGGGCGATCGCGTAGTCTGCGGGAGTGTCTTCCTTGCAGCCCTGTTTGCGATAACAAGTGGAGTTCAAGCGGCGCACTTTGGGCATGAATGACTGCAACGAGGAACAGACGTCAGAGGTCGATGGGTTGGCTGGGTAAGCTCGACGACGTACATTGGTAGGCGTATCAGGAACTCATGCTGATGTAGCAAACGCATCCCGCCTGCACGAGTTTTGCAAAACCTGCGTCTACAGAAGTCGTGTCGTGCCTCAGTGTTGCGCGCGCCGTCCAGTCACCACGTCGAGCAATCAGCGCTTACCGTCTCTTCAGCCGGTGACACTGGAGGACGTCGATATACTCGGGCTGCAGGTGCGTCGAGCTCGCTTCCACAAAGTCGAAGATATGCTCACCGTTTAGCGCCTTCCGGTTGATGATGCTCTCCGCTGCCACGGGGTTGAAGACCGTGTTCGTGCCATAGTCGGGCCTACGAGGCGCACAACCTATCAGTGCCACGCAGGATGCTCCCCGTCAGATGATGGACATGGCCGTGATTGTCGACTTGCTTGCCTTGGTCATAATGACGAGTGCCTCTCGGGGGAGGTTGAGCTTCCTCATAGCATTTTCGAAGACGACCTCCGAGAGATGGTTCGAGTGGACCTGCGGCGGAACCCGAAATCGCAACACGCGACAAGCGGACTCGTCGAAGAGAGAGGAGCCATAGCTCTTGAGCTGGAAGAAATCCACGTCAGTATGAGGCCCAGAGTGCCTGCCGGCTGGGTTTTGCGGCACTGCGCAAGCATGTCTGAGGTGGACTTACACCGTAGAATAGCAGAAGGCGCCTTGGAAGCCGCCGAACTGCATGCGAAGACAGCGCGTCTGACACGCTCTTTGAGGTCGCGACCGTAATGTGTGAAACGGTCGTGGGGAGTCTGACAGGAGGTCCGTCAATCAGAGGCACCCTGCATGTAGCTTCGCAGGACGTACTATACACAGCTGTTACTGAAACGCGGATGCTGACAGACGTGTGGTAGACCGAGCGACTAAGGACACTCAGCGCGCCAGAGCCGCTCGCGAGTGCCTGTGTCCCAGGGATTGGGTCTTTGATGGCTACGTTTTGCATATGTGCCTGGGATCCTTCTGTCGTGCAAGACGAGTTAGACGCGGCATGTTTTCGGAGAGATTAGACTTATACACCACTCAACTATGCGTTGACCACGCCACATCGTCATGGAGGCCCCAACCGGAACATTTTGGCGATGAATTGCACAATCGGGGGTCGTTGAGGTGGGTCGCGTCGCGTAGCGTCGCAACACATGTCCGGACCAGGCTGGTGGGATGTGATGCATCGCTCACACAATACTCGCGGGACGCCGTGCGGATGCATGCTTAAGGTGGTACCGGCGGTCGCACTTGAGGCGACGAGGAGAGAAGCTCAGACGCGGTGCCGCAGTGTAAACGTGGATGTTGAGGTCAACGGCGTCGTGAGAAGTCCAAACTGGGGTTTAATGAAGTACGCAAAGAGGAGCACGGTGAGAGTTCCATGAGGGCCTTCAGGAGAACGGCGGAGTACAGTGTGTCAGACAAGCCCTAGATCGACGTAACACGCTTGCAGGGATTGACACATACCTCTGGGACTCGAGTCATGGCGTCGACGCTACATGCAGGTTATCAGAGCTAGCTAAGAGAGCACGTGGACCATGTGGAACCCGATTGCAGCCTTCAGAGGCAGAGTACGAGTGTGCGCTGGATGAGGGGAGATGCCAACAAGAGACATGGAGGTAGGGGATATTTTGCCGGCTAGAAGAGATCAATTACACCAGTTACAAGCAGCAGCGGCCAAGCATACACCCGCGAAGGGAATGTTAAGGTACTGGCGCCACAAAAGAGTAAGAAGCGCAGGTAGAGAGGATAAAATGGGAACGTACCAGATGGGTCCGCTGCTCCGCGGGAGCTATATGTCCTTAGTCGTCCGTCCTGCTAAGACTCTGCACAGGCCATTGCAGAGTGTGTTGATGTAAAAACCTGGCAGAGTGTGCACCGAGAGATGAGCGACAACACTAGTGTACTAACCATGCTAGCCGTCTGTGTTGCGGTGCAAGTCAACAACGAAGCAACGTTCGTGCTCGATTCCGCTCGTACCGGATCGGATCTCATCGGGCCCAGAGAGTGGGACCAGAGCTAGCGTGAGGCAAGGCTCAAGGGAGTGCGCGATGACTTGCCCAGCAATATTGTAGCGGCGGGAATGAGCGGCGAGAGACGTGGTGGGGGCGAAGAGCGACGATGACACGCAGGCGGGCGTAGGTCGGCGAGAGAAGCACGGTCACGTGGGCGCGCTTCTCCCGAGCGGCATCGGGCCAGTAAGCGCCGTCGTCCTCACTCTGACCGCGATTTTCCTGCCACGTCCTGCACAGTCCATCCCTCTTCTACTGCTCTCTGTATTACTTCACTCAATTCTTGCCAGCGCCAAGACAGGATATAGCACATCGGCGATCATTCCACTCCATCGAAGGTTCACGCCCACACCCACGACCGTCGACTTTAGGACGCGCCGCCTCGAGCTTCTCCTTGCGCGGTCATGCAGTCTCCCTCAGCTTCACTCTCTTCACAAGCTGAAACACTGTGTTAGGTTTATCCATATGCTGCCGCTCCATCTCTGACCAAATAGTGAGACATCAGTTCCCCATCTTCCGTGCTGTCTACCCTCTGGACCAACATACTCGTCGCACGGGAGGCGAGTGGCGTATCTAGTCCGCCCACACGTTGGATTTCGCGGGATTTTCCCGGGATGCGATTTATCGCTTTGTTCGCCGTGCTTTTACAGACACGATGATATTAATTGGTGAGTAGTATTCAGTCCCTAGTGTTGCTATTGGCTTAAACTCAAAGATATTCGCATATATGCCGCAGCGCAGTTCACAGTGTCTTAGTTTTACAGTCGTTATTCTGTGAGTAGCCATTGACACCACTGCTTGTCTTCATATCTGAGTCCTCTTTTTGTGCGACCTCAAGGAGTGCAGAATGCATACCCGCTTGTTCAAAATGACATTTTCTTCACCTGAATTTCTTTTGACAACAATACGCCCCTCCGGCGCAGCCTCCCGAGATCCCTTTCTCTACCTGAAGCCGCGCTACCGCTACTCTTCTACTCCGGACACTAAATACAACACGGGTATGCATAAGATACCCCCGCAAAAAGTCTTCCTATCAAGCTAGGACCTTTCATGGCCGTCTCGGGCGTCGAAGCCCTTGTTGGTTTTTGGATTCGAGCGAGCGAGCGCCTGCTCGCCGGCGTTTGCCGAAGCGTTCAGTAGCACGCCCGGGACCCGTTTCGTACGATATCTGTTTGCCTCTGTACCACGATGCTACTGTACAGGACAACCAGAACCCCTCGTTTTTTTCTCTAGACGACTGGATTCTCGCTTGTTCCAACAGCCCTGTGGACCATGTCAATCGCCTGGCAAGACTCTCAAGTGAAGTGGATTGGAGCAACTTTGCAAGCGAGTTATGTTCCACCCGTCTCGCCTTTGCAACACTGACTGGCTCATATTGGCCAGGGAACTAAGCGACCACGATTAGGACCGTAAGACTATGGATGTATAACCATCTTAGCCAAAATCGGTATAGTTCACTCCTCCGCACTTGTGTACGTCCAACCTCGCCAACATTTCCAACCCCGTAGGCCCACACGAAGCAGTCGCCTAAAGCGCCCCAGGCTCTTCACATACCACGACCAGGTTGTGCGGTGAGCTCTGGTGTCTCGTATTCGGCGTACTTTGGCTGAACATCATAATCTCCACGTTTGGATTATCTAGGATTCCCAACGTAGGCGGAAGAATAATTCGGAGCGGCTTGATGTGCGGGTCTTGCGGCGACCTGACGCGCCCCCCGAGCGACTTCAAGCAAGTACTCGGCGTTGTAGCGCCTTTCATGACGTCCTTCCATCACGTAGAGGGAGACGGTGACGTAGATACCCCTTGTGTAACACATGAGCCGATGCTGATTTCCTGCGTAGCGCAGAAACACCGGGTCAAACAAGTAGACACATTTGAGCGTACCGGATCATGAATGTGGCCAGCTGCGACGAAGTGGACGCCAGACTCTCGTAACCTCGGTGAGTGGCTGCTGCGGTTGCATAGTGGTTCTTTTGACTGTCATGCTCGTGTCAGGCAGATGCGGCGGCTTCACGCTCCTCTTCCTCATTGTGGTCCTGAGGGAGTACGGTGTTTTGTCCCACTCTCCAGATGGTGTCCGTCCCATGGAGAGAGATTGTGCGCGCTTGATCTTTTCAATATACAATCAAGTTCGGGGTCTCGGATGTATTTCCGTAGCAGTGGATTCCATTCTGACCATAATACCTCCTTTTAGGACCGATTTTACCTCTGGAACCACTTAAGGTAGACTGTATGGACGTGCCTACGAGTCAAGACTCATAACCACCAATGTTTCGTCTCGTGACCGCTCAGAATAAAGTCGTGTACATTTTCCAGAGTTCTCGACATTCAAACGTTATCCTCGCATGCGCTAGGCCTGTGGTACGTGCACTAGTTCACACCCGACACCGTTGTACTCGCTAATTCCGTATCGAAACAAGGCCACGGCGTAAACATACACAGCCGTCGTGAGCGGATATCGTCTCCCGGGTCAGTGGAACATCGAGATCGCCCTGGAACGGATGCGCACATCCTTCCTCCCCTACACGGGATACCATGAGCAACCACGCTGAAGAACCTAAGACCTTATCGCCTATCTTCGGGAACAGAGCACATCAGTCTCGGCGCACACAAAGCGTACAATCAAACGGTATGAAGATTTTGTAGCAGTCATTCGCCCCCGAGTCTCTCACATTCCACTCCAGACTCAGTTCATGCTATATGCTAGCATATGAGATTGGGATCGAGAGAGGCTTCGCACGGGAACCTCATGAGGAGCGTCTCGGCAGGAACCGCGCACATCTGTAGCTCCAGCGAGAGATGAGTGTACCCCCTTTTCTTTCGACTTGATTCATCGTTCTGATGTACCTCGTCCTGCGTCTTGTAATGTCATGGCGCAATCACAGCGTTGCCAGCGCCACGCTGGTGCGAGCCGTCCGAGTGCTGTATTTGACGAGAGACTGTCAGAAAAGCACGTGTACTGATCGTCCGCATCCTCCTCGTCCGCGCTGCTGGCGCGAATATAAAATCCTGCATGCGACTCGAGCTCCATCTACAGCAATTGAGTGGGAAACCTTCGCGGCATGGAGACACGGAGACAACAGCCATGACGGAAACCGTTCTCATCAGCGAGTCCAGCCTTGACAGCGCCTCAAAACGCTGCGTGAATGCGGCCACATCGTGATGGACTGTGGTTATCCTACGCTTCCTCCGTTTTATGTATGACAGGTCAATACGTGTCTGCTGCTGCCTTGCGGACCTCTTCGCCCTCTTACTCCTTGTCCTCTTTCCCTGCCCTATTGCAACACGGATCGGATGACCTCATCGGCCAGGGCGCGGCTTCCGTGTTACACGTCCTGGGGTACGGGTACTGTATCTCGCATCCCCAGTGTGATTACACGACACGCACATGTGGATTGAAGAGAGCTTGTACAGGCCATGAGTAAACGTCTTCTCGGCCACGCAGGATATTTTGTGAAACTGCAAATGGTGGAGCGAGTGGTCGTCGAGTCGTTCCGTGTAGGGAGCCCGCGTTGCAAACGCGCGGGGACTTCGATAGCGCTTTACGTACATAGGTCTAGGTACTGTACGATAATCGCGGAATCGACCGAGATGGCGCGCGCACCGGCTGGAAGCCGCCACCGGCCCGTCCTCCCAAAACACGCGTGCACATGTTCTAACAGCAAAAATACACACAGGAACGTAGGTGGATATACCACCCTCCGATGAAATCGTATCCGTATGTTACATGTATTGCTTCCTAGACGGTGTTATGCAATTTATGTGTGTCGAAGGAGTATCATTCGTTCGAATCACGAATATTATGCCAACGCCGCCTCTGACACGAGCATGTGCAGTACTCGTGGCAGGAATTCTTACATCGTGATATCTCGACACGTGTATGCGGGCTGAACTCTATTTAGTCCCCCGCATGGAAGCCGAGGACACGAGGAGAGGGGCCCCCTCCAGCGCTCCACATCTCGACCTATATGCCAGTGTTCATTTCAGCCTATCCCTTGTAGCATTCCCTCCAATCCCTCGCTGTAACACGTACTGCATCTCAATGTCTGAGGACTACGGATCGGACCCGCGCTCGGTCGAAGAAGCGTCTCAGCCGCCCCCGGCGCCGAACGACCGCATGATTTCTGAACAAGATCTCCAGGCGGAAACAAAACAATGCGTGACCGTCCGTCCCTTTTCTCTTACATGCTCTGCGCTTTCTTACGAGTCGATCCAATCAGACAGAGGCACCTGAGGTGGAAAAGATAGCACGAACTCGCCCTAATATTCCCCCTGCAGTATCTCTCGACGTACGTGCTTTGTATTGGATATTCACACTCGCCTAACAGCGTTCTAGAGTGTGTTTTTCAAGAGATGTGACGTATACACGCAGGAGCAAAAGGCAAAGGCGTGGTCTGATGCTGCGGGGATGGTTCAGACATATAGCGACGAGATGATCAAGAGATGGAAGGAGGAGATAGACACCTACCTCGTCTTCGTACGTAGTCTTGTTACCGCCTCACATAGTTGCATCATTAATCAAACAACACTCTTAGGCTGGTCTCTTCTCAGCCGTCCTCACCACGTTCAACGTGCAGTCATACTTGCTACTTCAACCTGCCGCGCCCGACCCCACCATCGCTGTGTTGCAACAAATATCCTCGCAACTAGCGAGCTTCTCAATCAACCCGCCCTTCATCAACTCGACTCAGCCTTTCAGTACCGCCCGCGCACAGAATGCGAGCACCATGCCCCCCGTCCCGCGCTGGGCCGTCTGGCTCAACGCGCTGTGGTTCTCAGGCCTCATTATCAGCTTGTCCTCCGCGTCGGTAGGCATCATGGCCAAGCAGTGGCTCAACGAGTACAGCAGCGGCGTCTCAGGAACCTCTCGTCCGGTGGCTCGACTGCGCCAGTACGGCCTGAACAATCTTCGAACGTGGCGTGTTGAAGACATCATCGGTGCGATCCCTATTCTCCTTCAGCTCGCCTTGGCGCTCTTCCTCTCGGGAATTCTCATCCTGCTATGGACACTCCAAGACACTGTCGCTGCCATTGCATCGACTCTCGTTGGCTTCCTTGCCGTCTTCACCGTTGTCGTAACGCTTCTCCCTCTCATCAACCACGAGTGCTCCTATCTCACCCCGCAAGTCCGCGCAGTCAACGCTGCATGGCAACCAAAGCGATACGTCTATTGGGTTTGCGCTTCCATGTTCCGCAAGCACTATACTGTGACGACGATTCTCAACTCCACGCGACAAAACCTATCCACTTTCTGTCAGCGTGGTCGCGTGTACCTCTCACCGAATCACTGGAGATCTCTAAGTCGTCAAGTGCGGGACACCGCTCGAAACATGCGGGGTATATCCTTCCCACCGGAGACTTGGAAAGAGAGCAACAAGACGTGGAAAGGGCGGGAACGGTCGACTATCGACCAACGCGCAGGCGACTTGGACAAACAGACACTCCTGGAGGCATACAGCTCTACCTTGCACCGTGACGCCCTCTCCGCCGCCTCCGTGTGTCTCATGGGCTACGACTCCAATTTTGTCATCGATTACTTCCGACAGCTGCTCAAATCTGCTCGAGAGCATTTCGGCGCTGTGGCGAGCTCGGAGGACGGTCCTCTCGGGAACGGCAATCCACAGAAGCTGCTATGGCTTCATATCATCCTGTGTGTATTTTGGCAGAGATATAGGCTGTTGAAAGACCGTCCAACTCTGTCAGAGGACGAAGCGACTGCGCTAGGTGCTTACTTCAAATTCAGACCGTGGTCGTCCAGTATCCAGGCGGCCGACGCAGAATGGGCGGTCTCTACTTGTAATGCTATTCTCGACTATCTCGAGACCGCGCGTATCGCCTCCAAGGTGACGTTTGTCGACGAAATGGGGCTTCTATTGGCAAAAAGAGACCTCATTTACGGCACGATAAGCCGCGATAAACCTCTAACAAATGTCTTGTTACAAGGTGGGATCATTCTTTCCCATGGAGCTTTGCGAGTACTGATCCGATATCCTGGAAAAGTCGTCACCGCGGCATATCGCCAGGTTCGCCTCACACAGTCGTGCCTCGCGGAGGCGCCTTCGGACGATGCAAAAGACGCGCATACGAGGTACCTGAAAAGTGCCTACCGCTTCCTGCGGTGCGCCAAGCAAGCCTTTGAATCACCCCTCCCCGCCGATGACCTGGAGACCGTGTACACCTACATACGGGACGTTCTCGCAGAGCTGACGAGCATATTGCTGAAGCTATTTGCGGAAGGCAAGGTGCGGGCCACCATTGAGTCGACATATCTATGCGATGTTATGCGGCAACTTGGCTCTCTCGACGATGCCCGGGTAGAGCAGTGCGTCGCGGATGGCTTGGTTCCACACATCTTGCGCCTTATGGGGAAACTCGAGACGACCTCTGACTCTGACGACAATCGCTGGACAAACACTCTTCAAGACTCTGCCCGTGTCTTAAAAGAGAAAATAATTCGCGTCACGCACAATCCCGGGACAACGCAAGTCATCGCGTTGTGTCTCTATGTTCACAATGGCCGCTCACAATATTTCTTCTTCAATCAGACTATCTCCCGAGCCATCGCATGTTGGTTCATTTGTGCCTGAGGCAACGGCGAGGATGAGCCCAGCAATCCCTCACTCGAGCTCCGCCGTCGATCCGAGGGACGATTCGCAGAAGAAGCACACGGCCGATCCCAGTGGGGCTGCCTGAGAGGCTTCGAGCGTTTTGGGTCTCCCCTCGATGGTATGTGTGCTCGAACTTGTGCTTACTGGACGCGCTGACAGATTCATCCTACAGTTATCGTGTCTTATTCCTCGAAAACACCACCACTCGACTTGCTTTATGCGACTCTCAAACAGAAAACACCATCTTCCCGATCCTCGCGCGCGCGCTCGACACCGGCTCCAACTGGCCACCTCGGAGCGTTCATCGCTGGTCCCGGATTCCCTCCCGACTGGTGCTCCGAAGCCCGGAGCTATCCCATCGCACCTCCGAAATTCAGAACCAGTGTTTCACACACAACGACTCTCTCGACTCTTCTGACCTCTACACGCTCCAGAGCACAGCCCGCTTCCCATACCACTACAATTCGCGTTCTTTCGCCCGCCTCCGCGCCTCTCGATCTGTCTCTCGCTATGTAGTCTCGGGCCCCTATTACTACGATGTCCTTCTGCCATATTCCCCCATGCAGTGACGCGCTTTCAGTCCCCCACTACGACGTATGATTCTCCAATCTCGCTTTCGCCGCCTCATTATGTATACTCCGAGTTGCCAGCCCTCTCGATGACCCTTGCCATACCGCGAGTGCACCGTACCCCTGATATCGCCACCCACGTTCCGGATTTCCTGTTGTACTATTCACTTTGATTGCTAATCACTCGCTATCCCCGTCGCATACCTGCACCTCTCACGCAACGAGACGAGGTTCTGGTGACTCAAGAAATGATGATACTATAGAGCGGGTGTGCCACTTACGCGCGGCCGATCTACATACGTGCACTCTACGGGCTTGACCTGGATTCCGGTTCTCTCCCAGAGACCGTACCTGCAACCTGTCAGAGGCAGCGATGCTCGTCGTGGCATGGAAATTCCACAGGCCCATAACCCGAACCGCAACAGCGCTGCTAGACATAACGCAGCGACGGCGGAAGTGCTTGTTCGGAAAACGGCCCAACGGTGAGATTGTGACGGTACTGCCTCGGTATGTGTATCCTTACCGCGCGCCCTTGAATCGTTAAGGAAACGAGGAAACGAGACACCGTGCACGCGAGCGAAGGACACGACAAGGGCTCGGTATCGAGACTGAAAAATCTGTATGCGCTGTCAGTGTGTAGCATGGGCCCTCTTGTTGGGACGGAGTACGACAAGGGCGGATACCTAACGTGTAGTCAGTCGTGGGTACTGATAAGGCAACACGCATGGGCTCCCTCACGGTGATGTTGAATGTAGGCGCATAGGGGGTACCCCTGGATATGCTGGAGTCCGTCGCGCGGTCCTCGTGCCGATGGTTCTCTGCGTGATGCCTAGATCGTCCAGCACCGACTTCTGCCTGTTCCACAGCTCTTCTGCTCAGCTAGTTGGCCCTCTGAGACTGTAGACGGCGAGTTTGAGGCCGCGGTGACTGCTCTATTATAACGATGGCGCAGAGATAGACAGCGTATAGTCGGCCGTTTGTACGCAGAGAGCCCGTAATGGCTGAGTAAGCCCTCGCCCATCGCATTGAAAGTCGCGCTTATGTTGCGCGCAAAAAAGGCCCCCGCCAAAGCGGCACCGGGGCGGGAGCGTGGTAGAGCGGGAGAGGACCTACTTCGGATATAGGGTGAGTCGCACGGGAAGGCCCAGAAGCAAGAGATGCGCATACGTCGAAGGACAGAGCTCGACGAGCGAGTATACGCTCTGCGGGAGACGTGGCCATGGGTGCAAAGAGCGATGACGCACGCAAGCGGGCGTAGGTCGGCGAGAGAAGCACGGTCACGTGGGCGCGCTTCTCCCGTTCCGAGAGCCCCGGGCCCTGTAGGCGCCGTCGTCCTCTACTTGCTCTGCCCGCGAATCGTCCCGCTGGCACGTCTTGCAGACAGTCCACGTTTCCTCTACCGCTCGGTCTTTGCCTCTGGTCGTCTGCACACAGCGTAACCCCGGTCAAACCATGCGTTCTCAGGATCTCACGCTTTACACCCGCGTGCACCGCCGGCGGTCTCACGACTCGCCGCCTTGCGGTTCTCCTTCAAGTGCGATCAGGCCGTCTACGTCAGCGCACTCTCCTCCAGACGGGAATCACTCTGTAGTGTCCATACTTGACCTCAGGTCTTAATACTGCGCAAATAGTGAGAAATTCCCTGCCTACCTTTCGTACTACCTGTGTTAACGTCAACATAGATAGACATCTCTGGTCGACTCGTACATTTCGAAGAGGACGACGAAACTGTTCGGTGAGGACTAATATCATTCTTCAGTTTTTCTCGTGTCTCGATTTAGCCGTAAGACCTTCGAAACCGCTGAGAATCATGCACATATATGTGACTACGTCGCACATAATGCCCCAGTCTTACCCTCGTTATCCTGTGAGTGGATACCTCTCTGGAGGCCTGTATCTCATCGCAATCCTCTTCTATGATGTATCGCTCTCTTTTCTCAATGTGAATTTCTCCCTCGCCGGATGTCTTACTCGACGCCAATGCACCTCTCTACCGCCTCGTCTTCGTCCTCCGCCCCCAAAATTCCATCAGACAACATCAACCCCCTGCGTGCGCCCTCAAAACGCTGGATGGTACGCGTACCTAACGTCCGCCCGCCTAAGCCACACTTCTTTGTGACCATCTCGAGCACCAGAACCACCACACCGCCGGTCGTCTAAAAGGACTCCAAAAGAACGCGAGTCGCGATATCTCGGTGAGTGAGTCTGTACTTCGCGCGAAAGCCTGTGCCAAATTGAGACGGTAGTGGGTGTCAGAGCACCTAGCTGCGGGGATTACGACGGCAGATGCGCGGCGCAACATGTCATGGCTTGAGTCGGTGAGATTCACTCTTTAGAACGAGCCCATAACCCGGCGTCCAGCCAATCTTTCTGATCTCGCCACCCCCGCAGCCCGGTGCGTGGCATATGCTGGCTGTGTGTGCGGTGAGTGTGCCCTGACCACCAGACGGACGTTGATCGCTGCCGCTTACGTCGCGTGAGGCTCCGTAGTTCACCATCAGTTGCTAGATCTAGCATCGAAGACATCGTGCGCTCGCACATCTTAAGCGACTCGAGGGGCCACCCTGCTCCCAATCTGTGAACCTCGAGAGAACCACCCAGGGAACGCACAGGTTCTTCAAAATGTGCGACGAGGCTGTGCGGTGAGTACTAGTGTCGCGCACTCAGCGTACTGCATCCGAACGTCGTGTCTCCGCGTCTAGATCATCCAGGAGTCTAGGCATCCCGGTGTATGCGATAGAGCGGCTCGTGACGGCATAATATACGGCTGTAGGAGCGGCCGCTGCACTCTGCAGGGACTCCATCCATGTGCACGGCCTCAGCTTCGTGAGATTCCCCGAGTCGGCTTCTCCGAGTTGATGACACGAGCGGAGACGGCACGCTCGTTACACGTTCCCGTGCAGCAAATGAGCACATTCTGACTTTCTGAGTAGTGAAGCGAATCCGGGTCAAATATTAAAGCACACAACATCGTACGAGAGGGGTATGGACTGTGAACGCGCCTCCAGCTACGACAATGTGGATAACGAATACTGTGAGCGTCTGCTTCGATTGTATAACGGCTCATTTGACCACTTCGTTTTTGTTAGACTGGCGCGACGACTTCGGGATCCTCTTTCAGATTGCGCCCGTTATGATAGGCAATCGTTTGTCGCACCCTCAGGCTCAGGATTGTGTTTGACCCGTCAAGGGCGCTCGGTCGCACGTAATGTGTCATAAGGAGCACACGATACTGCCAAGTCTCAGAGCCCCGGTGAGCCAACGCAGAGCAGTACTATTTGACTCATGCTCACCTCTCTTGTCGTGGTTCCGTTCTGCGTTGCGAACAGGCGCGGACACTAGTGACGCACCTAGCTACGTGCGAGCAGGACACGCAGTCTAAGCACCGGCGATGCTCCCGCGTTTGCACCCTGCAAGCTTGAGGTCGGAATTCGCACCCGTCAGGCCACGGAACGTGAGGCCTGAGTTGCGGCTCCTGCATGGCAAAAACGCCATGATCAGCAAGTGACTCAGAATCTATCATTTACGAGAACTAATGTCAGATGATCTTTGTATACCCTACTTGAGATCACCCCTCACTCGTAGCCGGCGATGAGTAGGAGCCTGGGGCTCCAAGGGCGTCTGAAATACGTACGGGACGTATGGCAAGTGGACTGTGGATTGACAGAACCTTGAACCGACGTATGGCATGGATCACTCATGATCAACATGATATCGATCATACCCCGCCTCGCTCACTCATCGTGGTCTGCTTCAATTCATGCAACACGTCGTGTCATTTTGCGACGGTCACATTAATGGCTCGTTTTGGTGACTATGTCCACATTCACTCGCGGATGTCGGATCTCCGAAATCAAAACTTCAAAAGACGGCGGAGAGCGAGCTCTTCGTAGTGAGACACCAAGTATTCAACGTCTTGGCGGATTTGGGGGTGTGGGCGTGATCATCCGAGGGGTATAAGGGAGGGTTGACGTATATACGCATCTACACCCGGGTGTGGTGTCCCGTAGCCGCTATAAGCTTGCTGTATGCTCATTATTCTATTCATGACACCATCAATGCATGGACTGATTATTTTGTATACAGAGGTAGTAGGAACGCCTGTCACAGTTGCGCGTCAAGGGTTAGCGTTAGCACCAAATTGCGCACATCTGCAATCGTGCTGTATTTGACGGAAGCCTCATACTACTTACTCCCTCTCTGACTTCGCCCACAATCTCTGGAAGGTCATCAGACTTTCGATTCAAACCCACTGCATGCTTGAGTACGTACGGCGACTCGCAGGCAATTCAACAGCGTATTCTGCTGCTCTGAATGAGATAGAAGGAGGGCTGCGGGTGGACCAAACCATAAATTGACATCTCGCATGGAAGCAAAGGGCAAAGGGCAAAGGAGGCGAGCCGAAATACCGGGGACAATGTATCTGGCTCGCCTTATATGCCTGCCTGCGTTCGCATGAGCGAAGTGTTCCCCTGGCGTCATCGTCGTTGTCGCTTGTCCCACCCATCTTCCACCTATACTGTGGTCTCATATGTCCGAGTCCTCGACTCAGACGCCCGCCTTGAGCGTTCCTGGACCCTCAGCTACAGGAGAACATTCCTTTGCAACCGAGCAATGCGAGACAGTGAGTACTGTTGCGATGGTTCTCTCAAATAATGTCTGAGAATCCCCTATGGTAGAAAGAGGCTGTAGGGAAAAAGGCGAAGCTGGCTCGCCCTGACATTCCAGCTGAGATTACGATTAAGGTGCGCCGTGCGTATTGCTCGTTGGCATGACTCTGACAGCCATTTAGGAGGTATACGAAAGCGCAGAAGATGTTTTCACACAAGAGAAGAAGGAAGAAGCCTGGTCTAACGCAGCAAAAATGGTTGAAGCATACAGCGACGAAATGATCAAACGATGGAAGGAAGAAATAGATACATACCTCGTCTTCGTCAGTATTCATTTGACAGAGTACGTTCAGAACCAATTGATTGACCAAGCAATACACTCGAAGGCGGGTCTCTTCTCAGCCGTCCTCACCACTTTCAACGTTCAGTCGTACCTGCTTCTCCAGCCTGCAGCGCCAGATCCATCCATCGCCATCCTATATCAGATATCCTCCCAATTTGCAAGCTTCTCTATCAACTATCCATTCATCAACTCTACCCATCCGTCTAGCTCCGGAGGCCGCCCGAACCCAGACGCACCCCCCCCTGTCCCGCGTTGGGCCGTCTGGCTGAACACTTTATGGTTCTCAGGCCTCATCCTCAGTCTCTCCTCTGCATCCGTCGGCATCATGGCAAAGCAGTGGCTGAATGAGTACAACAGTGGCGTCTCCGGGACCTCTCGTCCGGTCGCACGAGTTCGCCTCCATCGCCTGAACAACCTCCGATCGTGGCGCGTGGAAGACGTCATCAACACAATTCCTGTACTGCTTCAGCTCGCCCTCGCATTATTCCTCGCCGGACTCCTCATTCTCCTCTGGAGCTATAACAACACCGTAGCTGCCATCGCGTCGACCCTCGTGGGTCTCTTGGCTGTCTTCACTGCTGTTACTACCCTTCTGCCTCTCTTCAACCAAAGCTGCTCCTATCTCACCCCTCATATCCGCACACTTCATTCGCTGTGGCAACCAAAGTGCTTTATATTCTGGCTCTTCGACGGCGCATTGCGAGGTCGTTGCGCAGCAGCGCTTTACCTCCACACAACGCAGAGCCAGCTATTGACGTTCTTTCAACGTCTTCGATGGGATGACCAGCGTCGCTTTCACCGGCCGTCCGTGGGCCAGATAGCTACCGCGGCAGTGCTCAAAGCTAGGGCGGCGGGTAGATGTCTTCAGGGGGCGATGAGACGCTTGGGGAAGATTCGAGTTCGGGCGCCACCGAAGAACTGGAGAGACCGCAAGCAGACATGGCAGGGGCGAGAAAGGTCGACTATCGATCAGCAAGAAGTCAACTGGGACACGCTTACCCTCGTCGAGGCATACAAAATAACTCTGCACCCCGACGCTCTCTCCGCGGCAACTGTATGCCTCATGGATTTCACGGATTTAGACGTGATCGACTACTTTCGAAAACTTCACAAATCCGCAAGAGAACACTTCGGCGCTGCAGCGGACGCCGAGCACGGTCCCGTAGGGCATAAAAATCAGCAACAGCTGTTGTGGCTTGTCGTTATTCTATGCCTATTCGGAAACCCGCACACGTCTCTGGAGGACGACGAAACGACTGCCTTGGCTGCCTATTTCAAATCCGGGTTGTGGCCGTCCAGTATGCAGGCGGCTGATGCGAAATGGGCAGTATCGACTTTTGACGCACTGATGGACCATCTAGAAAAAACGAATCGGAACTCGACGGCTATCGACCAAGAGCGACTCCAGGCGGAAAGGATGTACTTGATTGAAGACTCGATGCTACGCAAGAAGCCACTGATGAGTGTCTTACTTCCAGGTTACATGGTTTTATTCACGTCGTTTTGCGTGTACTGATTAAACTTACTATTAGAGGTCGCTAGGACATATAAGGAGGTTCGCCGCAAGGAGTCGATTCTCACGGAGGCATCTCCGGACGACGCGAAGCGCGCCCATTCGGGCTACCTGCAAAGTGTCAATCTCTTCCTACAATGCGCTATTCGAGCGTTGGCGTCGTCCCTGCCGGCCAACGACCTTGGGACCGTTCGCAGATATACCCGGGATGTCTTCTCCCAACTCACTGGAACGCTGCTGGCGCTGTTCGCCGAGAACAAGACGCAGACGACTCTCGAATCAACGTATCTGGACGACGTCATGCGGACGCTTAGCTATCTCGACAATGTCCTTCTGGGGAATTGCATCCCGGATGATCTTATTCCAGACATCCTACTCCTTTCTGAGATACTGGAAACGACATATGACTACGTCGACAACGATTGGGTGGCAAATATCCAGAGATGCGCACGGACATTCAAGGAGAACATTGTTCGTCTCAAGCATAAGCCCGGGACCACGTAAGTACTCAGATGACCTCTTGATTTAATAGAAATTACTCATAGCGTTCCATTCACTCTCAGAGTATTCCCCGAGAAATTCCCTGCCACACTAGCGGCGGCGGAGGCGGTGGCGGTGGCGGAGGCAATTCCTGATATCATACCCTCGAGCTCTGTCGCCAATCCGGGAGATGACTCCCCAGATGAGCACAGTTCAGATGTCGGCGATGCCTTATCATAGGCATCGAGCTTCTGGAGGCGCCCTTCGCTTGTATGTTTCCTTCAGCTTTTATGTTGTCAGTCGCCCTAACGGGATACCTATTACAACGCAGATGCCGTTTCTATTCCCTTGACATCTATCTACGATTATTGTACGGTGCATAGACTGCGCAGAGCGCCATCAAATTCCCCGCGCGTTTGCGACAGAAGCTCGCTACACTCCGGAACGACTCCACGACCACTCGCACCAACATTATCCCCTTGGCAGATCTCCCCTCTCGCCATTGTGGTCAACTCTGATTCCCATGCACTGTTACCACGGAAGCTATCCGGCAATGGCGCGACTACGATTCCAGCGACTCTGTTTCTGCGTATGGTTCTATTCATTCGACTCCCTTGAGGAATGCATTTCGGGATACACTCATCATCTCGAAGTCATTCCCTCCACCGCCTACTACGATCACCGCCCGCTATACGTCGCCGCTTGATTCGGTTCATCCACAGGACCATATCCATTTCGCCGACGTTCTCCGTCTCATCAGCCAACGATCATCCCTTGACACCCTCAACCTCACTTCCAGCTCTCCAGCGACATGTCCTCCTCGAGCCCCGACGCCATCCTCCTAGCTCGTTTGTCGCCCTCCCGAAAGTATTGATTGTCGCTTCACAGACAGTCCTCCCGGCGCCGTTCCTGATCTGGGCAACGGACCGCAAGAGAATCGTGTTGCAGTGCCAGGAGATGTTCCATTTGCCTAGGAGCCTTTTCAACGCTGCCTTTCATTCGTACGTGAACACAAGCATGTACTTGGGGAGTGCGCTGATAGCCCCTTCGCAGATATCGTGGCTCTGTCTGTTTGAATCATTTCCTTTCCTATTCTCAATCGCTGCGCTCTCTCTTCTAACTATTGACCTTTCACATGTTCCTGTTCCTCCGCACCCACGCCCGCAGGACGTCACTTTGTTAACTTCGATCTGCCGCCCTTTTCTACACACGCGCTACAAGACGCAACCTCGCAATTCGTCCTGGCTGTACCGTCCATCTGGCTCCTCATCCCCCAACTCCGTTTCCACTACCTCGCTCCTCTACGTTTTCATCCTCACCCGTCTCCTCTTTACATTGCACGTTCACCCTTGCGCGTTCTTTTTGTTCTGCTAGTTATATGTATTACTCCTGACGACTAAGATACGATGATACATACACGATACGTAATACCCTTCAGTTCCCAGCCATCTCATACAGAGAACATCGTTTTGACGCATGTCTGCGCGACGAGACTCGTCTGTCAGCGACGCAAGCAATCGCGGGCACAAGTGAGAACGTGCGCCAACAAGTCACATGTATACATCGCACGCACGTCGCAAATGCAGAACACACCATGCCGCATCCTGCTAGTATCTGCTTAAAGACACCTGTAGACGACGATGCAAGCGCAATGCAAGCACGTACGGTTCTGTGAATCGCTCCCCGTAAACACAATCTCCCCACGCACCTCCAGTGTCGTTGTGCAGCGACGCGGCACAGAAGATGAACAGGCTGTAGAACCATGTGCGTACTCTGCGGCGCGAGTTGCTTCCGTTAGCGTGGCTCCTGCAGTGCCGGAGGAAATGCATCGCGCGCCCAATAAGGCGTGTAATCCGAGCAGTCTTTGACCTCGATAATACAGGCGTACCGGTACTAAATAAGTGGTGACGTCGGCTTCAAGACGGTGCATACGGCTAGATCGGGATAAGTACGCACTCTGATATACTCGTGGAGGCTCGCGGTGGCTCCGGAGTGTGCTTCACGGGAGAAGTAGGACCGACAGAGACAAACTCAGGAAGACAGATAGAGAGAGATGATTGGCAGCGGGACATACGTCGTCGTGAGGCAAAGCATAGAAGAGACCCGTCGTAGATAGACCGCAGGCAGACCACAGGCGACCTCGTAGGGATTGACCAGCCGAAACCACGACCGTGAATAGGGTAGGTCCAGCGTGGCACGTTGGCCAAGATCCGAAGTACACAGCCTAGAAGAATAGGAAAAGCGCCGCAGAGAAGGTGGAGGATGTTCGGAGTACGTACCGCGTTTGACGTCCTCTGCAAAATCCCTGGCCCCGCGGCCCGCGAGACCACCAAAACATACCAAGTGCGTACTACCATGAGTGCTCGCTCACAGGTTCACGCTTGACGCACCTGGGTACGGCAATGCGTCGTCGCAACAGGTATCGAGAGAATGAACCAGCGCGTCGTGCGCTGGCTCTGGCTGAGGACGACGGTGGTCGCAGTGCAAGTTGAAGAGAGCGCAAGAGACGCCCACGCGGCGCCGGTCCATGTTCCGAGCGCCGGCAAAGCCGAGCTAGGCGCTGGCGCTCGAATGTTCACCCGAACCGGCCGTGAGCGTGGAACCGTCCAACATGACCACCACTGTATGCTGCAACTACGCTGTTAACCTGCGCCCTACCACTCATTTGGGTGAACGGCATGAAGAATGAGAACACACTGACAAGCTCGTGTAACACTCGACGGAACCTTCAAGTGACATGAAGGGTGAAGGAAATGAGGAAGATAATACGATTCGAGTCGAGAAAAAACAAGGTGCGGTGATGATACAATGAAACAGGTCATGCTCCTACTGCTCAGTACTCAGCCTCTACCGCACAACACTCAGCCCCTCTGCCTAGTCGCAGTCGTGCGCGGGTCGAACGTCGCCGTCGGCACCGTCACCGTCTCAAACTCCGTCGTCGTGCTCGTCACCGTCCTCGTCCCCGGCACCGTGTCCGTCTCCGTCTCCGTGCTCGTCACTGCGCGCGTGCTCGTCACCACCGGCGTCGTCGTCGTGCGCGTCAATGCCGTGCGCGTCCCCGTGCTCGTCGTCGTGTCCGTCTGCGTGCTCGTGACCGTGCGCGTCGTCGTGACGGGCAGCGTCGTGCTCGTCGTGGTGGTCGACGTCGACGTCTGCGTGAGCGTGGACGTGTCCGTGTCGGTCGTGGTGATCTCCACCTGGCGCTTGGCGAGCGCGGTGCGCGTGACGGTGTGCGTCGTGGTCTCGAGCGTGAACGTCGGCATGTACGTCGTCACGGTGCGCGTGGTGACCGCGGGGCAGGCTTTGGGGGAGGGGGTCAGGGCGCACGGACAGGGGTGGGTGGGAGGGTGCTTACTGTCGGCTGCGACGCCGGTGCAAGCGGCGAGCGCGATGGCGAGGAGCGTGGCGAACCTGGTGTTCATCATCATCATCGTCGTGGAAGTGCTGGTGGGTGGGCGCGGTGGACGAAGTGCGGGATGAGGAAGTGTGTGCTGACCTTCTCTCGATTCGCGGGACAGGTCTTATACTCCCTCCTGCCGCCCCGCACCCGCCATCCAAGTACTCAACGCCTCAGAGCGCAACGCCCGACCCGACCGCCTCTGCGCGTCATTGCAGACCACCCTCGCACTTGATGGTCCGGTACGCCTGACGACAGGTTCCGCACATGACGGTAGCCGCACGCACCCGCCCCCTGAGCCTGGGCTCCGCTCGCGTCGCGCACCCCCGATCGTGCATCCGCCCCTCCCCCACATCCGCCTGTCACGCGAAAAGCGCCCGATCGCACAACTACGGGTGGCTGTGCGTGGGTGCCCCTGCCCCTGGGACCCACACGTTCGCGTGCTGGTAGATCTGGATCCGCCGTGACCCCACAAAGTGCGGGGCCTGATCTGGAAAAGATTGAAGGGCGGCCGGGATATCAGGTACGATTGGAGGCTTACTCTGCGGCTGGCGCTGCTCGAACATGCGCTAGCATGCGCTCAGAGTTGTCATCCATCGCGTAAGTACAGCCTAGTACTCAAGGATCATACGCTACAGCCTATACCACTATATCAGAGCAACCCCTACATGGTGGTCCGTCCACGTCAAGCCGTATGCACACGCATACCGAGCGGTTATTTCGATCTCGACCAGGCGTATTCGCCATCGCCTGGTCAGTCATCAATTGGTCCCGCGAGCGCAACCCGCCCGCTTCCCAATCCAGCCGCCTGCTTCTCCAGCCGACCCGCCTGCTTCTCAATCGACCCGCCCACTCCTTCCTCGCGGCGCACACAGGGTCATCCAGTCACCGGCGCCCTAGTGCGAAGATTCCCGTCCTGAGGCCGACGGGACCGCGATTAGGGCCAGCACAGCTCTGACGACGATTCCGCTCACGACGACTGCCATGATCGCTTCCGCCCGATGCTATGCATCTCCAGGGCGTTGTAGCCGCAGATGGCAAGCCGAGCGCGCGTGCTTCTGTGTCATCGCCCCCGATTTGCGCTGACGGCGTGCTCATTACACCCGCCTGTCGCTGTCAGCGCGACGGATGCGGCCGTCCGCCGCCTGAGATGACGCGTTTGCGTCCGCCTGAATCTGGGGGAAAGGGCGGCGTCCTGCGGAAGGGCCTGGTGGCTGGCCGCGGGAGAGATCGACGCGCGAGTCGCGCGGCGGCCCTTGCCGCGAATGACGCGGATGCTGCTTGCGCCGGGGTCGCTCTCTCACTGGCGTGCGGGTGGGTGTGTGCGCGTCTCAGAGTGCGCCGCGGCTTGCTCTGAGACTTGGTGCTGTCTGACTTGCCGTGCGCGGGCGTATCCCAGGCGGGTCGTATATAAGCTAGGTCTTTCTGGAGGTGGCACATTATCCCGCCGCTACTCCGCCTGCACTTTCCTCGTCCAACACCCGCTCTCCACACAATGCCTTCCACCAAGCTCGCGATCGTTGCTGCCTTCGTCGCTCTCTGTGTCGGCGTCCAGGCTCAGGGTAAGCTCCTTCACTCTCTCTCGTCTCGCATACACTGACTTCCTCGCAGAGTATCCTGGCTCCGAGTACCCCGGCTACGACGGCTACCCGTCCAACCCGGACTACGCCTCTTCCGCCGTGTACACCACCAGTACCACCGTCGCCGCCTCCTCCTGCCCGACCGCGTCCACGGTCACCGAGACCATCGCGCCCACCTTCACGTACACCGTGACCGACTACGCAACCACGACCGTGGCCCCCGCGCGCCGCCGCGAGGCGCGCCACCCGCACGCCCCCGGGGCGCTCTACGGGCGCGCGCTGACCACGGTCACGACCACCACCACGACCGCGACGACGTCGCCGGCCACGGCCACGCGCACCTTCACGTCGACGGAGACGGACACCGCGACCGCGACGAACACGCGCACGAGCACCGCGCGCGCGACGGAGACGGACACGACGACGAGCACCATCACGCGCACGAGCACGACGGTGACGACGACGACCGTGCCCGCGACGCGCTCGCTCACGGTCACCAGCTTCGAGACGGAGACGGGCACGAAGACGGTGACGCGCACGAGCACGGAGGGGGTGACGACTGTGAACAGGAACAACAAGCGGGCGGTTGAGACTGCTGCTTGAATGTGTACTGTCGATGCGGCGAATTCCAGAGTAGACCGTTCCTTTGTGTTGTACCATTGACTTTGACAATGTCCATTTTCCCACTTCAACGTCACGAATTTCCATACCTTCAAACTCTTTCACCCGTGTGCCAACACTCCAGTTTCACACATCTGTTGCATTTGTACCACTGGATTGTCACTTGTTCGCGTGAGGGGGCTCGACTGTGGGCACGACCTTCGCCACTCTCACACTTCTCGCCGCGCTCCGCCAGGAGAATGCCGTGGCTCGGGGGGTTCTACCTTGGGCTATGCGACGAGTGAGAGGTTGACGAGTCGCGCTGGCAGGAGCGTGAGGTTTTGGCCTAGGCCATGGACGCGGGGCGTACATAATTTCCCCGACTCCATCCATGTCTTCAAGGAGATAGCGAAGCTGCATTAGCTGTAACCATACTAGTAAAATAGCACGCTCCGGACTCACCGCACGCGTGGATGCAGGACGCGAAGAACTCAAGTGGTCGACTTCTCACTGAATAGCGCCGACTGCAGGAAATGAGGGATGGCAGCTGATACCAGGGTGCTCGCCTCCCATCGGCCTGAGGTGACGTCCGCTGCTCGATATGAAGGAAAGGTGCGCCGCCTGCTATTGTCAGCTTATCGTCGACGAGATCGGAGACGGACGTGATTTGGAGCGGAGGAAACTGCACGGAGGATCTAGCGCACAGTGTCGCGCCTCAGAGTGGTGGCCAGTGACCGTCATATATCCAGAATGACGAGCAAACGTCCGATGCGACCTCGGTCCTGTGTGGCAAGAAACTACACAAGATGACATTCTTCATCATGATCTACCATTCCGACCTGTAAACCGTCATCAGACGAACCGTGCCAACGTGAGATAGCGTCCCCAGCCTGACCTAGACTGTCTTCGTCTCCGGATCCTGCGTGGCCTCCGCCGCGCCCTCGCAGCTCTCCGTGTCCTTCATACCAGTTGTGAAGGGGTCGTTGCAGTACTCTGGGGCTTCGTCTTCCCAGTCCGATCCTGAGTCTATGTGTCCGTTCACGGCATCCTGCGGCGTCGTGAGGGAGTTCCGTTGTCTGTCGTCTGATACCGTGGCTAGATCGAGCGTCGCGCCGAGGTTGCCTACGACGCTGGCAGAGACGCTATGAAAATTGATGCTGGACCAGTGCGCCGTTGGCTCGCTCTCCGCTGCCCCTCTGTCCGCAAAGTACAGTCCGCGCAAGCCGATCATGAAGCGAGAGTGGACGATCACAAGCAGCCTGTGCATGGGACAGCCTCGTGCCAGTTAGTATGCGGTGCCCCATATGCGTGGTGGAGTAGGCTTTGAGCAGACGTACACCTGGTTGAAGTACGGCCATACTGATAGCGTGCCGTCGCCAAACTAGTGAGGAGATCAGCTACGCAATATCTGTGCCGGAAACATGCCGACCCTGCCGATCGTGATATAGTGTATATCAGTAACCCTCGGAAGTCGATGTTATCGAGTGCACGCGTACCACGGATGTACTCAGCTGGATTATCTGGAAAGCGAGAATAAGCCTACATGTATAGCGTCAGTACTCACATGAGAATCATGAAAATTTGATGAGGACGTACAAGAAGTAAACTGTGCCTAGCAGACCGGTCACTTAAGCACAGGCCCACGTTGTTTAGATACCATAATACCTACCGTCACGCAAAAGAAGGGTTGCCAAAGGCATCGGGGTGCCCGCCTTCCAAGTGTGCCTGACGATGGCGAACGTCCTGATCCACGTCAACAGCGTGATAACGCCTGCTGAGAATATCGAAGCCGATCTTGCTGAAGTAGACACTGTTACAGGGTTATGGTTTTTGACTGGTGTTGAGGGGGAAGAAGGCACGTACACCTACATTCACGCAGAAGAGATGAAAAGTTAGATTAGTTCGAAAGCACAAATATATAGCTCGTGATGCCAAAAGTTGCTCACCTGGACCAAACAACATCTGAAACGAATGAGAATTCGACACATCCGGTAGGACGCCCGCCTTGTACTGGAATATAATGCGTGCTCTCGTACTGATAGTGCCGTGAGTCTGGAAAGCCGCGATGAACCCATCACACGCTGTAACGTACTATAAGCGTAAAGGCGCTGTAGAAACAGACGGGTACAGCAAGCAGGAGCAGTTTCCAGTCCCTTCCCCAGATACTGTATACCCGCAACACTGTGAATGCTTTGCCAAGTCATAATAACATAATTTAGCGTCGATTGCGAGTGATATACTTCGAGTAAACTCACCGGCAATCGCCAGGTAACTGATACAGGTGAGGGCATCATCCCCGTGCGTGATTACGCCACATCTATAGGTTCAATGAGTACCTTCTGAGCATTCAAATATTCGTATCTCGAATACCGTACCCCTAGTGTAACGATAATAAGATCAGCATACACTTCAAAACAACTACGAGGAACGTATTGACCTGATTACTCGATTTCCACACAACGACTTCGAGTATGAAGAAGACTCTTTCGACCAACGCCGAATAGCGCATCACAAAAAATATGAGTGTAGCCCCGCTGAACTTGCGTCTCCATATGCGACGGTATTCGTCTGGAAACGTTAGCACGTAGTCGAACCACAATACCGCTATGGAATCCTATAACTTTAGTAGAGATCCCGTGTAAAACAGACGTGAAACAAAACACCGACCAGACGACGCGAAAATGCAGTAATTTTCAGTCAGCCTTTGGGAAAGGATGCGTCAGGTTCGCCTTACGAAGCTGACTCAAACCCAAATTTGATATTTACTTACAGCCTGGGGTAAGCCAGAAAGATTGCCTGGACGTAGTTCGAGTCGTCCGACATTGCGCGTCGACCTCCGTTGTCAAGGCGGGTTGGAGCCGTGGATTGTATGGGGGAGGGAAGGATGTGGGATAAAGTTTGACTCGCACTTGTTCCCTTGGCCTGTAACCTTCCTATAAGCGTCTTTATCTAGCCCCACTGACATCGGGCAGACATGATCGTGGTACGAGAACTACCACGAAGCTTGAAGGTGGAGCTTGATCCAGCGCCTAAGAAGTCGCTGAAGGTTGTACGACACCCGGCCCGTTTACAGAGACAGCGTGAGCCTTCGAGGGAGCTCCGCTAGCTTGCTGAAGCTTAAGCTTAAAGTGCCGACCCACACGGAGCTTCGCGCATCAGTTTCCACTATCTGATTGGGCTGACATCTGAGCACGGTGAAATTATCACGTTAGTATATAAGGACGGAAGATGTTGGCACCAGGCTCGCCATGTGGAGGCCCGGGTGTTGTAGGGGCGGTCTCCTCGTGCTGTTGCCTCTTTATCAAACGTCTAAACGCGGAGTACCCAAAAAATCTTTGTACCAGCTAGAATAAGTATCGAGAAGGGAGTGATAGTGGATATGAGACCATAAGAGCAAAAGTACACGTACACACCGTTCTTTCGCTGCGCGCTCCGGTTTTGACGCCCAAATGATGTATTCCGGGACGCACGGTGGCGCGTGTACGGGTGTGTGCTCTGTTCGTCCGGCGCAGCATATAAGTATAAGCATGGTGCGAGACACACCCGTACTCACACATCATATAACTACCCTTGCTCCTTCTAGCATACCCAAAGCATATCATCCCTGAGTCGCGAGTCGCCTTGCACGTCGTCGGCAGTTTCATGCCTCTCACGCAGAGTGTCCTCACCACTAGCACGAGGCTAGTGGTCATCGCAAGGAGTACCCTATACGCCTCTTCGGCGCACCACGTCATCAGTCCAATCCGGGTGTGGTTCTCCTGCGGGCCAGTGTCACGCTTGCGGGGCGCGCGCATGTAGCCCGGAATAAGCCTGTGCGCCCGCGTCACTGTGCACCGAGCTAATACATCGCACACATCGATATTAGCCCAACGTCAGCTGCACATGAACCTCACCTTACTCACCAAAATAGCGTTACGCTCTGCGAATATCCCTACGGAGTCTGGGATATAATCCCCCTTGAGGTGTGTGGGAAAGTCCAGCCGGAAGTCGACGAGCGGGAGGAACGCGAGATCTTCAAGTTGGTCTATGCCGTCAAAAAAGCTCGTGCGCGTGAGTTCCGCCATGCTGTCGCTCGCGAAGATCTCCAAAGCTACTATCAGTGTACGCATATCGACGTCGAAGCTCTCGCGGCCGCGAACGTGTGCCATCCGCAATCAGGACGTTTCCTCGGCGGCGGGTATGGACACTACACAACGCTCCAAAAGTGAGATGGCGTCCTGCGGAGTCTGGGTGTGTGGTGTCCCGGTGGGCGGGTGGACAACGATGCACACGCCGCACGTGAGGCCGCGCGCGGGGACTGACGAGCGCACAGAGACCCGTGGGTGCCGATATGGATGTATTCCACGGTCTTCTGAGGAGGGGAAGCTCCACTTCCTGCGTCAAAATCTGCGTGAGCACCAACAGCGGTCGCGATTTGGGGCAGAGTAGACGCACAGCGGTGATGTAGGCGAGGTAGGTCGTGGTCGACATAGCCTGCTCTAGCAGTTAGAGCACTGCCGCCGCCGCGACTCAATAGTCGAAGTGACGAGCCACCGCCCCCGGGTCCACGCATGAAGCGACATACCCGGTTCGTCACGGACTCAACATCGTCGTGGTATGGTGCCTGATAAGGAGCATGCACCCGGGGAAGCGCGGAGGATTCGAGGTCGAGAATTCGCGCGGTCCGGGAATGGTCGACATAGTCTCTGTGGGCATTCGAGTGCGCAAGGGAGGCGATGTGCGGATTTTGGAGAGAGCGAATCGCGCACCTGCGTGTTCTCAGATTGTCGGGTCCCGGAGATAGAGGATAAGATTTTGTCCAGCGCGTTGTTATCGTCGTTATCGTATACCATGGATGCGAGTACGAGTGCTTTCTTGAATGTCGCAACTGGGAGCTCGGGTGTAGGTTCATCTGTTCTCATCAGCGGTAGTTTGCACGCGCACGCGCACATGTGACACCTAGAGGCTACGTCCCTGTCATTGACATACAGCACATCAAGTAGGCGTTTCGCCTTCGATTGGATGGGAGGACTACACGGGGGACTGCTCTATAGCTGGTGTTTCGATCTGGAGAGCCCCCAGCGTTAAACGGGTTAACGGAATATGAAGTCCCCAGGCTCACCCCTGTCGTTTCTGAGTTTTGTGTCGCCCCCTGAGCGACATTGGAGCTCCCCGTGTCCTTCATACCAGCGGTGAACGGATCATCGAAATACTTCGGGGCCTCGTCTTCCCACTCCGAATCGCATTCGCCGTCCGTGGAGTCCTGCGGCGCTGCGGATGAGTCCTGTGGGTTGGGGGCGGATCCCGGCGTGGTATCGAGCGTAGCCCCGAGGTTACCGATGACGACGGAGGAGACGCCTCGGAAGTTGATGCCAGACCAGTGCGACGGGAGCTCGCTCTCTTCATCGCCGCTGTCGGCGAAATAGATCCCGCGCAGGTCGAGCATGAAGCGAGAGTGAATGATCACGGTGAGTCTGAGTATACATTAGTGTCACGTTATCGTGAGCCGCATGAAACGCCGGATACTACGGGTAACATAAAAGACTTACACCTGACTGAAAATAGGCCATACTAGGAACACGAGATAGTGGGACTAGCAGAGAGGTAAAGGAGCGCCCATGAACAATCACGAAATCCTGGGTAAGGTGTGATAATGTCAGCGTCAGCGTGCAGCGTCGTACACAGGCAATGAAAAAGTCTTACACCTAACCTCAATACGATCATACCATAGACGTGAAGGAAACCTAAGGAAGACATCAGTTCCACTGCGGTGCCCGTAACAGAAGCATTCTGACCTGTTCATTGCGACACCGATCAGTAACGGTCAGGATTTCGATGATACAAAGTATGAGCGCACCACGGAGCTGGTTATTAACGGAAGTAGCTGACAAGCAACGAGAGCCCTGTATTATGACGTCGGCATAATATAAGAACGCGGAACGAATGTGGTCAGCGTACAAAAAATATGCTGTGCCTAACAGGACGTCGTATCGCAAACTCAGCAAGAAGGTCTACATTCCGATACCGTATCACTCACCATCACGCATGAGGAAGGTTGCCAAAGGGGTCGAGAAGCCTGTCTTCCAGGAGTGTCTAACGATACTAAACGTCTTGACCCATGTCAATATGATGACTATGCTTGTCGAGGCTAATGTCGCGGTCTTTGACGTGGTGGAGACTATCAAAATCGATCAACGTCTGAATTGACCTTAGAGCTTGGAGTGCGATCGCAGACACGTACATCTACATTAACAGAGAGAGATTACGAGCCATGTCAGTACGTAAACAGACCAATGGCACCGGGCGTTGCTTACGTAGACAGAAGAATGTCGGGAACGTAGGATAGTTCGTAGCATCCGAAAAGAGGCCCGCCTTGTGTTGGAGTATATCGCACACTCTCGTACTGATAGTGTCGTAAGCGACTGAGTCTGGCGAGCCTATAATGCACTGTGACGTACCGTGAGAGCAAAGGAGCTGTAGAAACTGACAGGTACAGCAAGTACGAGCGGTTTCCAATCTCTCCCCCAGATACTGTATACTCGCAATGTTGTGAATGCTTGCAGAGAAACAACAGATCGGGTTCAGTGTCGATCGTTAGCACAGTGCTACAATCGGACCCACCTGCAGTCGCCAAGTAACTGATTAAGGTCAGAATGTCGTCCATGTGCGTAAGTACGCTACACCTATAAGATGGGTGAGTACGTCATATTTGGTCACGCCTGAACTGTCGTACTCCTGATGCGACAATGAAGTTATCAGTATGTATTGCAGCGAGCATAGATGGACTGAACTGACCCGGTCACTCGAATTCCACACCAAGACTTCAAGCACGAAGGGGATTCTCTCGATCAAGGTGGCATACCGCATGAGCAAGAATATCAGCGTAGCCCCAGTAAACTTTCGCCTCCATATGCGACGATATTCGCCAGGAAGCGTCAACGCGTAATCGAACCACAACAACGCTACAGCACCCCACATTATGTGTTAGATTCTTGATGGTAACAGATGCAAGGATCGCGTACCAGAGGCAGCCACAATGCAGTAGGTCTCTATCAGCCTGGCAAGAAAGACGCGCAAGGCTCGCCTGGTGAGAGCAGTGCAAGGCCTTATGGAAATATCACATACCAAGTTGGGTACTGCGCGACGAGCTCCTGCGCATGGCTCTGATCGTCCGACATACTGCACTATCGGGTCTTCAGATGTAGAAGGAAGCAGCGGTCGTCTGTCGAAAGGAGAAAGTGGATGGAGTGGATGAGTAGACTGTGGACAGAGCTGGTGTACTGCAAAACCTGACTCGCCTTTTCACGCCTGGCTTTTATTGCGAGCTGGCCTAGCTCGCAGCTAAGGCTATGGCTGGCCAGATGATTTCTGCGCACCTGCGCATAGGCTTCCTTGTCCTACTGAGCGCACGGCTATCATGATTGCCGAGAGTTCCACAGAACACGGGCATCTGGAGGACATTGGCACGATGCAAAAAGTGTGATCAGAGCTTCGTCCGACGTGGGAGAAGCAGCTGGAGGCTAAGTGACACAGGTGGAACGCCAACAGGCGCTCATGAGGCGCCGACAGTGTCTGATAATGTTCCTTAAGTCCAGCTTCGCCAGCCCTTGATCATGGTGGAAGGATATCAGAATCATGATACAGGAGGATGGGGATCAGGGATCCGGATAGCAGTGCTTACAGGCGCAATCCATCATCTCATCTGCTATGTTCTCGGAGTCTCCGATGTCGGGCTCTTGTGCGATACGGCTCTTGGACATCGCGCAGATATTGCGGGTGACAGCATACACCTCATACACCGACACCGTTCTGTCGTCCCGTGCTCCGTTAGTATGCAGATTGTACGCGTAGATGATAGTTTGGTGAAGCATAGTGATACATGTGTGGATATATGCTCTGTTCGTCCAACGCAGCATATGAATACAAGCATAGTACGAACGACGCAAGTACTCACACATTGTTGAAGTTGCCTTTCCCCCATTAGCATACCATCCCCTCGTTGAGCCGATGCAAAAGCCAGTGCTTCCACTTCGCGCCCGGATCCTCCACGGGCGACGGCCCGTCCGAAAAGCCCATCATCACCACGTTCACCACGTTCGGGTCGATGCACATCAGCACGACTTCCATCGCGCCCAGCGAGCCGTTCGCGACGTTCAGGTCCGTCGCAGACCTGAGCTGCCCCTTCATCTCCGCGACCTGGTCCGGGGGAAACGCGCTGAAGGGCACGACGGCGGCGCCCAGCGCCCAGAACGCCGTCTCCGTGCGCGCCGGGTTCGAGCGTGGGCGGAGGAAGATCGCGAAGACGTACTCCTGGGCGCGCTGGGGATTCTTCGCAACGCCGAGCGCGGCCTGCGCGGCGCTAGAGATCGACGGCCGGTGCTTGGACGTGAACGCGCGGAGGTCCTTCATCGGCTTCGGCTCGCCGCCGCCTGCGGGCTGGTACTTGCGGTTGATGGCGCACTTCTGCTTGTGCCTGCTCCATGCCTTCTTCTGGCACTCTTTGCTCTGCCCGTCCGACAAGTATGAGCATACGCACCAGTCTGGCGCCGGGGCAGACGGCGCTCACGCAATATATCTCAATTTGACAACCTCCACACCGGAAGAAGGTGACCCCTTCGCGCCGGGACTTGAAGCAAAACTGGCATTGCATCAACTCTTTGTGGAGGTCGCCCTTTGGGTCGCTATTCCGATTCGGCGGCGCTGGCGGCTCGCCCGCGATGAGCCAGAGGTTGTACTGGAATTCGCAGCATGCGCAGCCGATCTCGAGATAGTCCATGAGGTTTCCCATATCCATTTTTCAGGCAGGACGAAGTGAGGCGGCGAGCGAGCTAGTTTGTTGGTCGACGAGGAAAGGGAAGCGACAAATTACAATATCGTCGTCGTACTGCGTGCATATACTACAGCGGTGGGTAAATTTAGACGCCGTAGAGGTTGCGGGCCGGTTTTGCGGACCCGCTTTTTCTCGTCCTCGAGTCGACAACTAACAACCCCTCAGTTTGAACGAGTGACCCACTCACACTCGCGACATATGACGGACGGCAGGTATGCCGTCCCATGGCTGCATGGCATACCTCAACGTTCGATATGAATACAGATAAGTACCGTACACTGCGCTTCCACTTTCCAGTACTACGTCCCAGCGCTCACGCGACCTTGATCTGGTTCGTCGCCGTCTTCTCCGCGTCGTCGTTGAAGATGTTGATATCCCAGAACACCGGGTACGTCGTCTTCACATTGAACCGCTTCGGGGTCTTGCGCCCGAGGTTCGTCAGCGTCTCGAAGTCCTCGTCCGGCAGCTCGACCTGCTGGAAGTTCGACTCGATGCGTTCTGCGCAGGGCGTATGTCAGCTGCGCTCTGAGAGATACCACGATGCACGAGGGGAGGCATACCTGGTGTGACGCTCTTCGGGATGACGGAGTAGCCGCGCTTTACGCCCCAGGCGATGAGGACCTGCGCGGGCGTCGCGTTTAGCTTCTTCGCGATCTCCTCCACTTCGGGGAACTCTGTGAGCTTTTTGTGGCCCGCCACTGAGAAAACGTCAGTACATGCAGCCTAATGACTGGTATGCGCAGCTTACTGTTGTTCCCGAGCGGGCTGTATGCGGTGATGTGGATGTTGTGCTCCTTGCTGAATTGGACGAGGTCGTCCTGGAGCAGCAGAGGGTGCGCCTCAATCTGGTTGGCAACCTTCCAACACGTACGTTAATTTGATTTTGGTAGTACTGAGCAAACGCGAGGACTTACCGGCCAAACGCCTGTCGCCTCTGCGATGCCCTTGATATGGTCAATCGAGAAGTTCGAGACACCGATGGCCTTGACCTTGACGCGATCCATTCAGCGCAAGCACAACGCCGAGCTAAGAGCTATGCACACCTTGCCCGTATTCAGGAGCGCGATCATGGCCTTCCACGTATCCACCAAAGTCACCTCGGTATCGAGAATAACCCATCCCGGCCTGTTCGGGTCCTCCGGCTCGAAGCCCTTGTTGAGCCCAGGCGGGAACGCGACGGGCCAGTGCACCACTGCAGCGCGTACCGCATCAATTACAACTCTTCAAGAGTGGATAGTATGAGAAAACGCACGATAGAGGTCGAGGTACTCGAGCTGGAGCTGCTTGAGCGTCTCGTCGAGCTCCTTCTCGACTTCCTCCGGGCGGTGCGAAGTGTTCCACAGCTTCGACGTGATGAAGAGCTCCTCGCGCTTCACGACGGAGGGGATCACCTTCTTCAAGGCACGACCGACCTGCGAACGCGTAGTTCGTCAGCGCCAAATGGGAGTGTGGGTCGCGCAGAGAACGTACCTCATCCTGGTTTCCGTACACCATCGCGCAGTCGATGTGGCGGTAGCCCGAACGGATGGCATGCTCAACCTACGCACAAAACCACACCACAAAAGTCAGCTCGACTCACTCTTAGAGGACGAAATGCACTCACCGCACGCTCGACCTCATTCGGCTTCGAGAGCCAGGTGCCCAGTCCGATCTGCGGGATCGTCGCGCCCGTCGAGAGTGCTAGCGTCTTTCCGAACGACATAATGTCTGCCTAGTGCGTGTTCACGGGAGGGCAAGTGGGAGAAAGGGGCAAGATGAGAGAACCGATAGCGACGACGCGCTCCGGTTTTATACCCAGAGCTCTCCGTACGCTCTTCCGAAGTCCCGCGATGAGCTCACTACTGGATACCCTCTGGTGACGGCGGGCCGGCGGCCCGCAGAGGGGGAGGACGTGCCGCGACGCCCGCTGACCCAGGAGCCAGCGATCGCGAACACTTCGCGAAGTGTGCCTTGGGTCGGATGACCACGAGGGTATTGTCGGTGACCTTCTGCGAAAGGAATAGCCTGGAACTGTGCGCGGCTGGGGTGACTGTGAGAACACCGACGACTGAGCGGGACGAAAGCGCTCACGGTACTATGCTCCGGCTCTGCCGGTCCGCTTGCGATTCTCCAGCCGCGAAGGTACTCGTGCAGCGTGTAAGGACCCTACGACATAGCTACCTTCACAGACCAAAACAGATGTGCACCCGTGCGAGCGGAGGACATCAACTGGAAGCGGCGAAAGCTAGCGACAAAGTTGAAGCAGCGCAGTTCGGCCGCTCGTGAACCCGATAGCGACCTACCAGGAACTCGCTATCCTCGGACAGGGCTTGGCGTGCGGTTTGCGTCTACTCGAGTATATCCCACTCCGTTGCGGATGTAAACAGCGAGCTTAAGGTTGGATGACAAGCCAAGAGCAGGATGCATTCGATTAAGCAGAGTAATGTGATACGCCCCACACCCTTTAAATCATAGCAGCGCGTTTAGCGAAAACGGCCAGTGTATGCAGTATAACAGGACTCACCCAAAACCCCTGAGAGCGAGAGCGGAGCACTAGTCCTCATCCATATCGATATCTCCGTCAGATTCACCGCCGCCACTACTCGAACCTTCGTCTTCACCGCCGTCGGCGCCGAAGAAATCGTCGTTTGCGACACCACTTGCTTTCGCGCCCTTCGCAGTCGAAACACCTTTTTGGTCGTTCTTCACTTTTGACTTCTTGGTCTCTTGTACCTCCATGGTAGGCGCGACCTTGGATGCGCTCCCGGACCTCTTCTCCGACTTTTCCAACTCGACTTCCGGCTCCGAGCTCAACGCACCAGAGTCCATCTGCTCTCGCATCCACGCCCGGATCTCCTCCCTCTGCCTATCCGTTTCCGACTTCTCCTTCGCCTCCCTCGCAGCGTCCGCTGCACTCTGCCCCTCCTTCGCGTTCCGCACCTCCGGGGGGAACAGCGAGATGTACTTCTTCGTCTTCGGATAGTACACGATGTAGCTGAGGTCCACGCGCAGCTCCGCGAGCCGCGCCTCCCACTCCTTGCGCTCGCCCTTCTCCGTCGCCGCAGCGAGCTTGCGCTTCGTCTGCTGCACCTTGCGCGACACCTTCTGCCGCTCGAAGAACTTGATCTTGTGGTATCGCGTGGCCATGGCGCGCTCAAGCCGCCCCTGCTCGGCCTTCTCGAGGTCGCCCTCGAGCGACTTCAGGCGCCGCTCGGTCGCGACGCGTTTGTCTGCCGCGAGGTTGTCCTTCGCGAGGAGACGGCGTGTTTGGCGGAGTGCCGCCTTGATCTTTTGGACGCCTGGGAGCGCGTTGGAGGCCTCCGGGGGAGCGGGGTGTTTCTTGTGCTGGGGCCGTTTGGAGTTGTTCTTCTGCGGTGTACTCGTCGACGGTTTTGAGGAAGACGGGTCGGATACGCCAGCTTTTCGTGAGGGACCCATGTCGGCGAGGAGTTTCCCGTGAGATCAGAGTAGACGCAAGATGTCGAAAGCACTAGTGCTAGCAACGAACGAGTGGAGGAAAGTGGAGGAAGAGAGCGAAGAAATCAAGCGCGGGCGCCTCTTTCCAGCTCGGCAGACGCTCACGGGAAAAATGGCTTGAGCCTCGGTTCTCTTCCTTCTACCACTTCTTATGGTCACCTTCCCGTCTGTCCTGCAAATGCATGTTGCATGCGCATACATATCGTCTCGTCTCACCACACCCCCTGAAGCGATTATTGTCTGCGCCGAGCGCGCTTGAACGCAAGGAACATTCCGACACGTCGTTTTCATTCATTCACGGATTGACTGCTGGGGACGGACGATTGGCCCATGCTGAATAGGTGCTATATCACCAGGTCAACGATGGACGTATTTTTGCACGAAGGTACGTTCATTTCCCTCTCGGCTCACTTCATGTCGTCATGTCGCAACATACGAACCCGAAATATTTTCTCATAGATATTTCCAAAGCATCGCTTGCCTCGCTCGTCTAGCTAGGGGTACATCAATACGCCTATGCTTTCCTACACGGACTCTCTCAGATATCTGTCGACAGCCATTGACCCACCCTCGCAAGAATCACTCCTATTTCCTCCGGAAGAAATACCGGAAGCCAGATACTGGGCGTTGCCTGATAAATCGTATGTTCGCGGTACGTGACAAGACGGCTTCAATCGAGGCTGCGGTGACGCGCGCGTCAGTGTTAGTGGTTTTCCAAGCCCTGGCCAGGGATGCGCTCACCTTGTCAGGGAGACGTATGTCTGCCTGTTTATCTTCGCCCTCGACGATGCCGACCCCCATACAATGGCCAGGACGGGCCTCCGCATCCACTATCACGGCCACGACGCTTTCACTACGCAGAAACCTACTGATAACCGCGGCTCTGATGTGTGCGTAAGTAGTCATCTTTCTGATTATTTAGTGTCACAAAACGCACTGAAGGTACGCTGTGGCTTGGGCCTACGCAACTCAACAAGGACAAACACAGTAACGGATAAGCACACGGCGACCTTGAGCCACTGGCAGTCTGGCGCCGTTAGACTCCCAGTTCCTACGATCCGTTGTCGCCATCGCCGTCTTGACACTCTCGCAAACCACCTGCAGCCTATCTATCCACTCGATTTTTGCGTGCTCCTCGGGTTTCACGCTCTGGATTCATCTACCCTCTGGCTTGGGGCTCGGTCTGCGGCCGATACACCTAGTTGTCTGACGACCCGGACCCAACAAAATCCCACCAGTAGTTCCATCGCTCCGTTCGCCAGCGACATGGTTTCTACATCGCTGTTCTTCAGCCCCAATGCTCCCTGCTATGCCGTTATTCGCATGGACCCGGTAGCGATGGTGAAGAAACTCGACGATCCCGAGGCCCTAGCTGCAGCTCGTGCCATGACGCCGCGGTCCTACGTTGTCTACCTCACCCATGTGATTCAAAATCCACTCCCTCCCACGTATCATACTTCGTTCTAACAGACTTACTTGCAGGAACCGGAACTTCCCTTCCCAAACAAGCCATGGTATCGTTACGAACTCAACATAATCGCACCATCGCTGTGCGAAGATGACGCAGCGAAGGGGATCACCGCCGATATGTGCACCCCCATTTTTCCGAACGACAAGCATCCTGCGGGGCGCGAGCCCCTCCGTCCCGAGAAACCCTTCCCGTACACCAACTGCTACCATTGGTGCGACGCTTTGGAGATAGAGATCCGAGTTCTCCCTCGGCCCGAGCTCTTCGACGAGGAGCAAGCGATTAAGCTTTCATACGACGAACAGATGCTGTTTAGCGAATACCAGTTCGCGGATCTGCTTCGCTCGAGGCCCTCTCTGGTATTCTCAACAAAGTCTCCACCTCCACCTACCCTTCCCCCTCTTCCAAGGACTGAACCTAACGCCCTGGCATCTGCTGTCTCCGGCGACCCGTTGACTCCAAAACCTCCCTCCGTGACCTTGGCGTCCTCCCGGCGTGCGTCTGGCAGCTCCGCCTCTCGCAGTGCAGCCAGTGAAGACAGCGATCTCGACAGCGTCGACGAGATCATGGCAATGGACATATTCACCGGGCAGAACACGGATCTCGACTTTCTGCCACTCTGCGAGCTCTGGTTGGACATGGCCGCGCAGCTCAAGGAGGAAGACATCCCGAGCCCTGCCGGGTTTTTCGAGGAGCGTGACGAGATCGTCAAGTACGTCGTCAAGCCTCTCGCATATGGGTCATACTCATCGTTTTCGCGTAGGATCATTCAGGATGCGCGTGTCCGCGCGTATGCGGCGTCGAGCGCAAATGCGCCTTCTTCCGGTCGAGGACTGCATGCAGGTGGTGCGGGCGCCCCGACCAATGGCCTGAAGGCTCCCAAAAGACGTCGGCACTGTAAGTGCAGCATATTTGACATTGTTTTCCTTGTCACTGACACATTCGCGTGTTGATACGCGTGCGATTTGTAGGTTTCCGGCCACGAAAGATATGGCGCAAGATGAATGCCGGTGTGAAGTCGTTCATGATGATTATCCCGTCTCGTCCGCGTCTTCCGCGTCTCCCCATGGAAACGCTGTCCACATGACACCTTGCATATACCGTGCTCGTTCCCAGTGGAACGCCTGCTAAGTCCCCCCTTTCCGATTTCTTCGTTTCCTAGTCATCATTATGACGTTTGAATGCTACGTAGCAGCCGCCTTTCCAATATCACAAGTTCGCATACGAGCGGTATTTGTGTCATTGATTGAGTCGTGATATATACACGTATCTGACTTTCCAACACTCGCCGTACGGATGCAGCTGCATATCCGCGGAGAAGTTGATATCCTCTAAGCCTGCGGGAGCGCGCGAAGACAAAGCAGGGAACCCAGCCAGGCTAAGAAACCTGCGGGCGCTGTGATTAAAAAGAGCTCCGACTCAGCACACGAACATCACTCGCCTTGCGACCGCTTGCGTTTCTCACCGCCCACGGACGGGATCGATGCACGCCCCGAAGGACTTCTCGTCGCATCGAGGTTTGGGGGCGCATGGGGTCCCGCGGCATCCAAGTTCTTAGCACGAGCCCTACTCTCTTGCACAACGCTAGGCGCTGCGTCGTCAGTAGGTGTCATTGAACAGGCAAACAGCAGCAACGGTACCTCATGATCCAGTAGTATTCCACCAAAAAGTCTGTAGGGTCCGGGACGCTCTCTGCGAAATGTGCGCCCACGTCCGACCAGATCTTAACGATGGGCAGGAGTTTGTCTCTCTCGTCGTAGTCGAGGTCGAAGACATCCGTCGTGGGCGTGTCCTCGGCAGACTGACCGGATAGGCTCCAGTGGTCGGAGGAGGGTCTCTCAATCTTGGAAAGGTAGCCATGGTCGATACCGTACATAGATTCGCAGTAGGCCAGGAACGAAGAAGTGGGGGTCGGCGCATCCTCGGGAGACTCAAGCGTAGGGGTACTAGGCGGTAATAGCATCTCTCCTAGCGGCGCGGCGTCCGCCTGCGGAGACGCACTGTCGGCATTCAATGCGCCGTCCCTCGCCTGCTGTCTATCGAGTTCCCTCCACATGTCGCGCGTCCGGAGTTGCTCCACAATTACCTGCTGGTCGGCAGGCAGCGACACCAGGCACTCCTTTGTATCGTAAGTGCAATCGTCGCCTCGAATGCGCAGCTCGAGCAGCACATCCGAGCCAAACCAGTGGTAGCCGTTGCTGAACGGGAACGACCGAGAGTGGGGCTTTACGGGTTCCCGGGCGCCTGAGGGGTGGTATGTGTTGGGGAAGATGGGCACACACATGTCAGGCGTGATGCAGCGCTCTGGGTCTTCTGGCCGAATCCCAGGGCCGATTGGGTGTGCCGTATACGTGGCCGTATTGTTGTTGCTCGCGCACGGTGAGCATAGCACCTATGAGCGCGTTAGACTTTCTACTGACTGCAGGTACGCGGGAAAAGTACAGCATCCAGGTAGACAATGCACTTGGCTGTCTGTATGTCAGCGACGGCAGCAGTCGCGATCGGATCGTCGAGAGACTCCACAGTACTCTTGAAATCGACCTCGACTACGGCATACGTGCCAGCTGGGGGAGGGAAGAAGGTCATGTTAGCCTTGTGAGTGGATACGCTGACTGAAGGAGAGATCGACGCTTCGGGCTGCCGGATGTTTGCTCATATACCAGCAGATCAAGGACGTGAGCCACTCGAAGTTTCGAACAAACGTGGCAATGTTGCTTTGTGCCGTCATGGTTTTCCGCAAGTCATACTCGAGGCCTCAGTGGCAAGTCGATCGAGAACGTTCCCAGACTCTGCATTCCAGGGCGTTACTTCGAGAACATAGTGCAACTGCCCACTGTCGTATCGCGAAATGCAGGCGCTAGTGACGACGCCGGCCCTGCGTTCCGCGCTCTCGATGGAGGATATGAGCACAAATTTTCAAGCAGACAATATGACATTCCTTTGATGAAGTCATGCGCTTGTTTACGTTCCTGTCTGGGGGTGATTTAACGCATATGGGGTTCGATTGCGGGAAGAAACCACATACCAGACGAGTGCAATGCACCGAGTGAAGTCCATAACATAGAGGATCGCATTCAGCATAAACGGACATTTTCAGTCAATCCCAAAACCTGTGTATTTCTCTTGAAGTATTTTGAGCAAGAGAGGCGGGAATGCGGAGGGGGTAAGTGGTGGAAGAGTTCCAGAGAGTTAGTAGCAGACGCCGGCGCCTACGTGGCTGATAATCAGCGTCGCATTACGGGCGGCTATTCGTGCTCGTTCTCTCCATCATCCGACTCCTCAAATTCGCAAAAAGAAAAACATAAACACTCCGTAAAACAGCTTGAGGCACTATGTGCGTACAAATCTACGGCTCTGTTGGTACCGTATACAAGTCCTGATAGCCACGATACAGATATCAACCCAAGCAAAGTTGATGGCAACAGAGATATGGACAAGGCCCGGGCGTTATTGTCTTTCGAGTCCGGCAATCGCTGACGCTTGTTTTTCTGAGGTATATAACTCGGACCCATTTCTTGGCCTGGAATCCTCACGCCACAGGAATTTTCCTCTTGATTCGTAGCATTGGCAGCCCCGCTATTCCCGTGGTTGGCGACATGGCTTCTACACCACTGTTCTTTAGCCCCAACGCTCCCTGCTATGCTGGCATTCGCATGGATCCTGTGGCGATGGTGAAGAAACTGGACGACCCCGAGGCTCTGGATGCAGCTCGTGCCATGACGCCGCAATCCTACGTTGCCTACCTCAGCCTTGTGATTTATATTTCACTTTTCACACGTTTTGTACAGTTCTAACACAGCGTTGCTCACAGGAACCAGAGCTCCCATTTCCAAATAAGCCGTGGTATCGGTATGATATCAGCATGATCGCACCATCTCTTCGCGAAGAGGACGCGGTAAAAGGAATCACCGCCGATATGTGCGTCCCCATCTATCCCAGCGACAAGCATCCCGCGGGCCGCGAGCCACTCCGTTCCAGCCGGCCCTTCCCCTATACGAACTGCTACCATTGGTGCAACATCTCGGAGCTAGAGATCCGAGTTCTCCCTCGACCTGAGCTCTTCAACGAGGACCAGACGATCCATCTATCCTTCGGCGAGAGATTGCAGTTTGGGGATCACCAGTACGATGATATGCTACGCTCAAAACGCTTGGTGAGCGATGCCGCCACCCCGGAGCAACGTGTGCTATCTTCGGCGAAGCCTGCGTCGCCACTTCCTCCTCCCATTGCGCCCCTTCCGAGGACCGAATCCGGACCTCCGGCACCCACCGACGTCTACGACGCGCCGCATGGAAAGCCTCCCTCCGTGGCCACAGCGTCCTCTCGGTCTTCGTCCGCCAGCTCCGCCTCTCGCAGCGTAAACAGCAGAGAGAGTTATCTCAACAGCGTCGACGAGATCATGGCGATATTCGGTGGCGGTAATACGGATCTTGATCTTCTTCCGCTTTGCGAGCTCTGGTTGGACATGGCCGCGCAGCTCAAAGAGAAAGACATCCCGAGCCCGACCGGGTTTTTCGAGGAACGTGACGAGATCGTCAAGTACGTCCAGTCTCTCGCATTTTGGGTCGTACTCGTACTCATGATCTGCACGTAGGATTATCCAGGATGCTCGCGTCCGCGCGTATGCAGCGGCGAGTGCTAATGTGCCATCTCCCGCTCCCGCACCACGTACAGGCGGGGAACGGCGTCGCCATCGTGAGTGGGAATGACTGGAGTCCACAGTAGCTGTCACTCATTTTGGTCCCGATAGCCGCACGGGTACTAGGTATCCGGCCACGCAAGATGTGGCGGAAGATGCACGTCGGGGTAAAGTCCTTCATCCCCGTCGTAGCGTCCCGCCTGCAACTTCCATACCTTCCCGTCTGGCCTTGAAGATACCGGAAAGAGTTTAAGTAACGCTATGCGTATACTGTGCTCGATTTCAGCTTGTGGTAGAGCCCCTTCTCCAGGCTCCCGTTCGTTATTCCGTTTTACTACCCTTGACACATATCAAGATCATGACTTGAATTGCCGCAGTCCCCAGGCTGTACATAATGATATGTAGCAGTCGCGTTTTGATTCTCATTAAGCATATAAGTAGGCTGAGCGAAGGTTTCCACGATGTACATGCACATTTGTATCTCTATTACTCGACGCGTCGCTGATGCTGCGCAACGGGTGAGAGAATACCACACTACTGGCATATCAGGTTAGCTATGCCCGCAGAAGTGCGCGAAGGCAGAGCAAGGTGCCCAACCGTGCCAAGAAACCTACCCGACGCGCCGAGATCAGGAAAGGCACACTGAGAAAACATGAACGCAGCTCACCTTGTGGTCGCCCCCGTTTCTCGCCGGTCGACGAACGTACAGACGACCGCGCAGTCGCGGAACGCGCACGCGCACGCTCCGGGGCCGCTTGTTGGGTTTTGGCGCGGGCCTTACTCTCTTGCACAATCCTGCGCGCGGCATTAGCGCGTGTCAACGGGTCAAGGAGCGTTAACGACGATACCTGATGAGTTCTTCACACTGCTTGAGGAATTCGGTAGGGTCCGGGACATCCGAGTCCTCCTTGAACTGCGCGCCGACGTCAGGCCAGATCCTGACAATCGGGAGTAGGTCCTCTCCCTCGTCGTAGTCCAGTCCGGAGATGTGCTCAAGCGACCGGTTGGAGGGGGCACCGCCGGCGCCGGGGGCTGCGTCAATAGACGGAGAGGACCCGCCCCGCAGATAGCGTACAGACTGCCAATAGGTCATATACGAGGGGGCCATACTCGCGTTGTCTTGCGCCTCAGCCTCGGGCAGCACGGGGAAGGGCACCTGCGGCGCCGCCTCCGCCTCCGGGGACACGCCGTCGTCATTCGCGACCTCCCTCGCCTTCCACGCATCATACGCCCGCCAAGCGTCTCCACTCCGGAGCCTCTCCAGTCTGTCCTGCTCGCTCGCCGGAAGCGCCACCCACTCCTGCTCCGTATACCTCTGGCCATCATTCAGGACGCGCAAGTCGAGCGCCGTGCCCCCGCCGAACCAGTGGTAGCAGTTCCCAAACGGGAACGGCCCAGGGCGGGGCTGCACGGGCGCGCGGTCCGCGGAGGGGTGGTGCATGTTCGGGAAGATGGGCACGCACATGTCGCGCGTGAGGCAGAACTCTGGGTCTTCCGGGCGCAGCCCGGGGCCGACTACGCTTGCGGTGTACTTGAACGTCGCGTGGTCTGGGGATGGGTGGCGCAACACCTGTGTGGCTGTGAGCTTTACTTCATTTCACCCCACACGTCGCAGGACGTACGAAGTTCAGGTAGACGATGCATTTCGTCGGTTTGATGGTAGAGGCGGCGGCGTTTGCGAGCGGGTCGGCGAGAGACGCTAGCGTCTTCTCTACCTCGAGCTCGGCCACAACGTAAGTACCTGGAAGTGGGAAGAAGGTCATGATGGCGTTGAGGACCTGGGCGACGATTGTGGGGGATATCGGGGCTACCAAAGTTTGCAGTAGCTGAATGGTACTGAAAGGCTGCTCATATATACCGGCTGAGCGCGCATACGTGAGCCACTCCAGGATGACATAAACGTCGCAATACCGCTTTGTGCCACTTATCGGGCCTGTCGCACTTGAACTCGGCGGAGCAGTCTCAAACGAACGTGCATTGAGGTGCTATATGTCGAGGTGGTGAGATGCTTCCTGACAAAGAACGTAAACCATAAACCCGCATCACAGAGCGATCGCCCGTGGGCGCAATATATAATGCGATTACTCGCGCGGCACTACCTTTTGACCCGCGTTCTCAAATGGAGTCGTGCCCGAGCTTTCTGTGACAGGCCCGATGTTGCCCTTTCCGCGCGCGTTATGCAGTCGTGCATGTCCCTGTTAGAATAGTGAGCGTGCAAAACTCAAGGGCATGATCGTAAAGGGTGTATATACCTCACGATTGCACTGATGATTGTAGACGTCATCAGCTGGATACAAAAACCGGCATTGTGCGTCACCCCGGAGGCCACTTACTTGTACGGGCGCACGGAGCATCTTACATCGGCCCGCTTAAGGGTAAGGCACTTTAAAAGACTGCTCCTCCCACGTCGGACATGACGCAGACCCGTCTCAGGACTTCACGCTCAGGCTGGGGCCAATGCAGCGCACTTGAACTTGAAGGCATCTCGGGCCATCCAGAATTGGATGCTGTATCATCGTTTCCACAGTGAGTTCCAGCTGACACTGACAACGAGGTCAGTGAACCGAACTTGGAGCCGGAGAGGAAGCACAATCGGCAACGTGCCCACCTCATCCGTTAGTATATAGCTCTAGCAATCAGGATCTTCATCTTCGGGCCCGTGAATAGACAGCGCATCGCGGGAAGTTCGCGCGTATAGAGGCCGCGCGCATCCAGGCTGGGGGATAGAGGAGCGGCGAAGCGCTGAGCGCTATGTGCCCATTCGCTTCGGCGTTTCGGAGCTTGGGTTTTCGTGGAGTGTATAAGGGATGCTCATGCATTCGGCGACAGTCTTGAAGTTGATATCTGCGGCGTTAGCGGAGTCGAGCTGGACCTCGGTGTTCAGTCTTTTTTTTTTAACGGAGCTCAACATGTGCGGCTTACTGCGCCTTTCATGAAGATATGCTAAGCAGGAGGGGAGGGCCCTCAGTGCTGTTTACATGTGCTACCGTACGGAAGGAAATGCTTTATGCACGCGGACACCTAGGTGCCCCAGTGTGGGACTGCATGTACCTCGCACGGCGCCAGGAGTTATCCAGGGTCAGCATCGTACAGGCACAGCGGCTTACCCACTAAAACCTCCGGTGTAAGGATCCAGTCATTCGGTATGTCTTGTTCATCCTGTAGAGTCCCTGTCCACGTCGCGATGACAGTCGGCGCCGGGATCGCTTGCTTACCCACCGCTCTCTTGTTAGTGAGTGCACGGTCAAGCGCGAAGCGCTTCGCTATCATTTGCATCCAACGTCTTTCAACATATCTCCGCTCTAGGTCGTCCGGGAGGGGGACACGGTCCCCAACCACCCGCTCACATCGGATCACCCAGATGAGGTACGCAGTCTCAGAGAGTACGAGGCGGGCCAGTCTGGTGGGCCCATGCTGCGTCTCCATCTTCTCATCACACGCGGTGAAGGTATGGGCACCCAACGCTAGGCCTAGCGTGACATTCGGGAGATTTACCCCTCTCGCCCTCAGCATCCCCCTTGCCATCGCCCACGCGGTGCTCTGCCCCGGCATATTGCACTCGCACAGGATGTGCTGCATGGACTCGGTCACTCGGCACCCGGGGCATCTCGCCCGGTCCTCGTAGCCAGGAATATTATCCCAGAAGCTGCCAACGCGGTGTCCTTTGTGGATAGCGCGCCAGGCAAAGTCACGCGCCTTCCTCGATATAGGATCCTTGCGTAGCAGGGTCCAGATTGCACTCGCAGTCGGCTCAATTTTCGTATCCCGCAGCATCGCGCGCCGTATCTCTTGGACATTGCGCTCTGTGGCCGGTCGCTGCGTCAGGCCGTTCCACGAGCGGATGCCGAGGTACGCCGCCTTCTGGGTCAAGTAGAGCATCGACGCGCCCCGGACAATGTATCGCTCCGGGGCTGGGCGGTACACGGGGAGGTGCGGGCGGTCGAGGCGGGCACCACTCGCCGCCAGGGCATCTGCTTCCTCATTTCCATGGACGCGCGCGTGGCCTTTGACCCATCGGAAGGTCGTGGGGGCACTGCGCGTGCGCAGGAGGCCGACCAGATTTCGTATGATGGGCGCGTTAGCTACCCCCTGCCATCCTTGCCTCTCCCACATAGGTAGGTGTTTCGTTAGGCCGTCAACAACATACTTCGAGTCGCTGACAATGTGCATAGGTGCGTGCGGCGGCGTCCTGCGGTGTGCCATCTCAACCGCATACATCTCCGCGACTTGGTTTGTCTGTGGATCATACGGTACTCTCGCTCCTTCATTTCTCGCGTCTCCATCCCCAAACCAGATTCCGCTCCCTGCGCGCGCATTCCCCGACCCATTCCCCACTGCCGATCCGTCGGTGAAGATCTCAACTTCCTCACGTCGAACCTGGAAGGGGGGCATCGGGCGCAAGGCCGGCCTCTGGTCTTCAGGCGCATTCGGTACGAAGACTCTCATTGCCTCCATGAGGGGCTCGGGCGTCGCGATCGTTGGGTCAAAGAGTATTCGGTCATTCTCTATCCTCGCCGTCTCATTCGCCCTCTTCCTTCGCGGAGTGAGAGTAAGCCCGTCGTTATTGTCCTCTCTCGTCAAGCTCCATTTGCTCGTTAACCGGGATAGAATGAGGGCCGCGGCCGACGCGCAGCGATGGGGATTATCACACCCATACAGGTCGCGGTCTCTCCGGCAGTGCTCGCACTGGCATCCGCGATGTGGGCGGTGCTCATGCTCCTCGCTGTCTAATCGGGTCGCAACTTCAGCGCATTGGCTGACCGTTCGGACTTGGTGAGCGTCGCGCAGACATTTACAGCTTTTCGAGTTTTCTGAGATCCTCCCCTCAGATCGCCCAACATGGTACCACACCGGCAGCTGTGCGCGTATCGCAGCCGACGGGTTCGTCGTCTCACAGGCGACGCCGTACTTCTTCGCAGCTTTCATCATGGTACGGAGGCACTGCGGCAGTCCCGCAGCAGCGCGTGTACTCACTTTCCAGCTTTGTAGGAAGGTGTTGACTCTGGCGTTCACGTCAACATGCTTTGATTCCGCCGCTATGGCCCTTGCGAGGAGGGCATCCGCAACTAGGGCCCAGAGGGGGCGTTTTAGGCCCAGGGTGAGGTACCGTCGTAGCCACATTAGGTCTATCGCTTCGTTCCTAGAGTGTATGTCCAGGAGCTTTAAGCCCCCAGCTGTGATGGGCTTATAGAGCTGTTCGCGTTCAATTCGGGGGTGCAGATCACCATCCCAGACAAAGTCCACCATGATCTTCGTCAGCCTCTTCTCAACACTCTTCGGCATTACCTGCACAGTCGCTCTGAATTGGGTACGCCCCGCCAACTCTATGCCTATAGCGAGCTTACGGCCATTCAGGGATGGCTTCCCTTTCTGCCACTTAGCGAGATTTGTCTGGATTGTGTTCACCACTGGTGTCCAGGGAGCCGAGTCGTCGATGCCGTTCCCGATCCAGGCACCTAGAGAGCGGATTGCCGCGCCTTCCGGTACTATGTGCGCTGTCTGGGGAATCAGAGAGCCGTCCGCGGTCATCTTCCTTGTTGCAATGACTCGCGCACGGAACTCCGGTGATCCAATCGGTAGGACTTCAGTTTTCTCCTCATTGAACCGGGCTCGCGCCGCACGGCACCACTTCGCCGTAATTTCAAGCATTACCCCATATTCATCATCTTTGCTTAGGTACACCGTCGTATCATCCGCGAAAAGTTTCGCGATGAGCCTCTCGGCTTCTCCCGGGACTCGAAGCCCTCGTAGCGACGATCTTCGGAGTGCGCTTGCGAGCGGTTCAATGGCTACATTGAAGACTAGGCACGAGATGGGGTCGCCCTGTCGGACTCCTCGCACTATCCGGAACAGTTTGCTCCGGACTCCATTGACTATCACACAGCTCTCTGCTCCAGCGTAGAGGTGTTGGAGGGTGCGTATGAAGTTGTTTGGGAAGTTCATGTGTCGTAGGACCTCCCAGAGGTACGCGTGGTCAATTTTGTCGTACGCCTTCTCTTGGTCAAGCGCGACAATGACGCCGTCGATCTCTTCAGCTTCAGCATATTCTATCATTAGCTGCGAGAGCCTTATGTGGTCAAAGATGCGTCGCCCGGGTATAAAGCCAGCCTGGTCTTCATGGATAATCTTCGGGGCGGCTTCTGCGAGTTTCGTCGCCAGCGCTTTGGTCATGATCTTGTAGTCAGAGTTCAGGAGCGTTATGGGGCGGTAGTTATTGATATCTCTCTTATCCTTCTTCAGCTTATAGACAGGACAGATCCATCCATGGGCGAAGTCGGAGTCCGCTACGATGCCATATTTCTCGATATCATTGAAGACTTTCATCAAAGCTTTAGTCAAGTCGACCGCCGGTGCTCCCCTCTTGACCGCCGCTCTATACCACTTGTCGTAGCTTTTCCAGACTTCAGTAGGTAAGCCGTCCAGTCCTGGGGCCTTCCCGGCAGCGGAGTTCTGTATGGCGTCGGCGACGTCGTCTCTACTCAGCTTCTGGGCTAACTCAGCCTTGACTTCATTCGATAATCGGGCATCTGTGTCTGCTAGGGCCTCAGCGATGTACGTGTCATGGTCTTCGCCCTCCTCAAGCGGGTCATCCATCTGTAGGTCATTGTAGAATGATCTGGCAATCGCAGCCATCGTCTTCGAGTGGTTCGTGTAGGTCGGCGGGGACGACCCAGGTTCCAGCATCGTGTACATGGTTTCCGACACCTCCGGTGTCGTGTTTCCGCGCATCCAGTACCGTGACATTGTCTCACTCTTGGCCCAGTGCCGGGTACTCGTCTCGACTCGCTTCCAGTTGAAGCGCTTCTGCTCCAGCTTGGTCAGTCGGTCCTGCAGCATCGCAGCACGCTCCGCCTGCTTCGCAACTTCTCCCGGTGGCCCCTCATTGTCGGGCAGGGCGGACAGGGTCGCATTTAGGTCGTCGCGCATTCTATCGATTCTCTTTTGCATTTTGGGGACTTTTTCCCTCGCTCGGGCTCGAGCAGCAGCGGTAAGTTCCTTTTTGAAGGCTGTGTAAATTGTTTGAGGATTGACCTCCATCGTTCTAGCTCGTGCTCCGTCGAGTTGCCGGACTAGATCAGCAGCCAGGGCCAGCATGGTCTTCTTCATCTCCTGGTCCTCAAGCAAGTGGACCGGCATCACCCATCGGCCTTTACCTACGAAGGGCGCTTTATAATTCTGGATCGCTACCGACGCAAGCAAGTGATCTGTCGGGATGCCGAGTTCCGTTATATCCCAGTCTGAGCAGTCCTTAAGCATTTGTCGTCTGACATATATTCTATCCAGTCTTGATTGGGACGACGTACTCTCCTGTAGGAAGGTGAAGCGTGGGTGGAGTGGATTCGAATTCCTCCAGCCGTCCACCATGCTCAGTCCCTCATACAGGTTCTGGAGTGCTTCCCGTGGGCCCTCCGGGTCTTCCCTTTGTGGTATCCGGTCCGCACGGTCTTCCACTACGTTGAAGTCTCCCAGCAGTAGGTCGACACGGCCTAGGCGTTCACTCGCTAATCTCGCCCAGAAAGACTCGTTCTCTGCTGCATCGTTCGGCGCGTATACGTTCAGAATTTTCAGTTTGCGGTCTTCAGACCAGGGTATGGTAATTAGGATGGCTCTCCCGGGTACGATCTGTCGTACAGTGGGAGCGCAGTCCTTTAGTATGCGTTTGTTTATTACGATAGCTACACCTCTCGCACCCGTGCTGTTTGCGGGGTCTGGGGAGTGCAGAATGGACATGTGTCGTCCGAAGATTCGGTTGAGAGACTCCGTCCTCCCATCATCTAGGTGAGATTCTTGTAGCGCGAGAATGGCAATCTTTCTGTCTCTGACGAGCTGGTTAACTAGCATCCACTTGCTCGAGCCCTCCAGGCGGCTCTCCGTTCCAAAGCCTTTAATGTTTAGGGTAGCAACAGTCAGTCTGGCTTTTGATTTGGGCTTCGTTCCTCCTCTCCGTTCGCTCCCCGACCTCTCCGCGGATTGCAGTGATTCTGATCTCAGGGCAGCGTCCAGATGCGTGTCGTGTCCAGCTCCCGTCGGCTGCCCGTTACGTGCTCGATCAGCACCTCCGCCCTCCGCGCTGCCACCAATCTCTCCGCTCCCATCATCAGTGCCAGCTCTGGCAGGGAGGTCACCAGCACCTCCAGTAGCATCGAGGCGCATGTCCGAGGCCAGTTGGTTCTCCCGTATTTGGTTTATTGTGTTCGTATTTCGTGTCGTTGTAGTGGTTGTCGTATTTCCCATTCCGCCTCAACCTAGGCAGGTGGTAAGGAGGCATATCCCGGCCTCCACGGTCGACTATGCACTCGGGATTTGCGCTACCTCCGCACGCGGTAGTGCGCGTCCGTTCGCTTCAGCCTCTCGGCACGGCACGTCGTGGCCTAAACAGGCCGCCGTTTGTTGTGCATGCACAGGGGTCACTCAGGCTTTCCTATGCTCAGAGAGCTAGTATATTTGGGCGAGAGCGGACCAGGACGCCCCGCGCCGCAGCTTCTCTTGCGGGTGAGTTGCTTGCAGGCGCGTGAGGGCCGATGTCGCTGCTAGTTGGTCATGCTCGCAGCATCGTCTATGGGGGAGGGTTGTTTGAGGATGCAGTCAGTCTTCGCGCGTGTCAGGTTATGGACAGACGGCATCTCATTTGGGCCTGATTAGGCGTAAGTACCAAGCTCTAGTTGTAGGCGGGATCGTTTCAGTACGGCAGTCAAGATAGTATTCGTATGTGCAGTGTCAGAGCAGTCATGGGAGGTCGATATGGAGGTGAGTTCAGAGTTCAGAGCGCGGTTATGGAACTTATACGATCACGGGGGACGGAGGAGCGGCTCGCTCTGGTCAAGAAGGGGATAGGGCTGCGTGCGGGATGCGGGTCGTGAGTGCTACATGCGAGGAGCCGGCGGGTTCTGCGAGCGGTTTTGCCCTCTGCGCCGCTGGCCCCCACGCGGAGGGTACCCTCCTCTGCCGCGCGTGGAGTACTGCGAGGCGTGCTGTCCTGCGTAGCCCTCGTCCTCGTATTCCTCGTGCCGCTCGCTCCGGTCGCCGCCCGGGGGAGGTGCATACTGCGGCTGCGCGTAGAACTGAGGGTGGTAGTAGTACGGCTGGTGCTGCGGGTAGTAGGGAGGGTAGGGGGGCTCCATTGGGTACGTCGCGGTGTACGGCTGGCGCAGCATGGGCTGCATGTGCGGCGGGGGCAAGGGCGGAGGCCATGCGCTCGCCGCGCTCGAGTACGGTGGCGGGGGCTGTTGGTGCGCGGGTCCGTTCTGTGGGTAGTGCGGCTGCACGTCCCTCGGTGCGCTATGGTGCGGGTTGACCCGCGGCGGCGGCGTGCGCGCGCGGGTGGGCGGGCGTTGCGGTTGCGGATGAGGCGCCGGGGCCTGCGCGGCGGAGGCAGGCCCTGAGGATGGCGGCGGCGTCGGCGGCTGCGGGCGCGGCGCGGCGCGGTCGCTCGTTCCGCTGCTCCCTTGTTGCGGCTGCTGTTGGGCGGAGGGGGCGGCGATTGGGCCAAGGTTCAGTTTGCCGAACCAACCTTCAACCTCCTCGAAAGGGCAGTTGCGCTCGTCGTGGTCTCCGCCCTGGCAGTCGCGGCATCGGACGGGGTCCCGCGGCACAGCGACTTCGTTGAGGTCTGTCTTCACCGTCGTGTTGAAGAGAGTACACTGCCAGGTGTACCACGCCCCGGCGTTGGTCGTCGGGGGGTCGCAGTAGACCGACGCGACGATCTCGCCTGGTCCATCCGGCTTGCCAACTCGGTACGACTTGACGCGAATGCCCTGGATGACAGCCCTCGCCATGGCCGCGTAGTCGACGCCCGGGCGGTCGCCGTGCTCCAGCTTGAGGAGTTTGACAAGCGCGCGGAACGGGTCATCCTGCAGGAACGTGGCGGTGACTCCCTTCTTGATGGTGACGTCGTACGGTATCTTGAAGCCCGTGTACGTTATGAGGTGGTCAGGGATGCCTACAAAGACGGTATGGACGAAGGCGGTGAGGTCCGGCGTCGGCCAGGCAAGTTGTTGCGCGAGGATCGCAACTTCGTTGTCTGAGCAGTCGTAGAGCATCCAGATCAGCGCGAGAGGTTTGCCCGGCGCGTCGTTCTGTCCCGCGGTCGCGGAGAGGAGAGTCAACTTCGCTGTGCCGAGGATTTTGCCGAAGGTCGATCTGATCACTTTCTCGACTGCGTCTAGATATGGTTGATCGCTGCGACGTTCTTGCTTGAGTACTTCAAGAATTACGTGGTTCTTGCCGCTGAGGCCCTCCCACGTCTCCGCCATGGATTCAGGGAGTCCTCGGAGGAGGTCGCGAGTCGATTGCGCATGCTTCTTGGGGAAGTCGTCGTTTGTTACGGAGAGCACGTTCAGGATGCCGGATTCGCGGAGGTACTCCGCACGTCCCATCACACGGGGCATGGTTGCACTGTTGGGAGCAGTGGGGGGTGGCTGCTTCGGGGTGTTCACGGGGAGGACGTGTGCGTTGGCGAGCTTGGGCCCCGCCGCAGTCCTCACAGGGGGGTTGTTGTCGTCTCGGGGCGCGGACAGCTTGTCGTAGACGGGCAGCTCAGTCGGGTGTCCTCGCGCGTGCGTCGCGTTTGCTTCGCTCGTGGCCTGTGGAGGTTCCGCGGGGGCCTGGCAGTGTTCAGGTGCGTCTTCATCGACCTCCATGTTCTCCGGCGGCGACACCGACACGGTCTCCGTCTTCTGCGCGCTCTCTGGGGCGTGAATCGAGTCTTTTAGCAGCGCGGGAGGAGGTCGCGCCGCGTTCTGCAGAGGGAGTGCGGTCGCGTTCGCGGCGGGGTGCGCGGTCAGGGCGTGTTGCACAGTCAGGGGGTGCGACCCGCCAGCCGTCTGCAGGAGGGGGAGGAGCAGCTCCTGTCCCGTTGTGAGCTTCGTGTAGTAGTTGTGGATCGCCCCTTGGATGTAATCATCGAACGCCGGAAGGTTGTGCGCGGCAGCGTTAGCTGTCATACCCGCAAGAAGGGGGTGCGTCTGGGTCCCGGGGTGAGCTTGGGCTTGGACATGTCCAGCCTGCTCTTCCTGCGCGGGCTTCTCGGTCACAGCTTAACGGTTCGCAAGTGCGGTTAGTTCACGCATGGAGATCATTCAGACCTGCGTGCTTACAGTCAAACTGGGACCACGTGTGGTAGAAGGCATTCGGCGCTGGGGCCGTTTGCAGGTCTCCGGAGCTCGCGGCGTGCGCGTTGGAGTTCACTGGGGCCGCCGGTCGCTTTCCGTTCGATGACCTCGGGAGCTCAGGGCCTAGTTCGTCCTCGCTATCTAGCTCAGCGTCTAGGGATGCTGTGCGCAGACGCTTCTTGGCCTTGCGGACCGCGAGGGCGGGGAGTCGGTCGGGCTGGCTCGTAGCACAGAGCTGAGCTTGGCTCGCGGAAGATCTGGGCCCAGCCGTTTGCGGCGTACGTGGCTGGGACCCATTCTGCATCGCGTTGGGGAGCCGCGGCCATCCGTCTCCGACGGGATGGAGGGGGTAGGACGCCGCTTCGGGACGGCTCTGGGACGATGGGTGCCCTAGATTACGGAACTCACTTTGCCTGCCATTCGTCGTGGGCGTGGTGGCGTCTGGGCCTAGCGGGGAGGCGTTCTGGTGCTCGCCAGAGTACGCAGGGGGGTCGTTTTGGAAGCAAATTGCGTGTCCCGGGTTGAAGTCAGCTATGTTGGGGAGTGGGTCGGAGAAGTCCGGGTTGTCGCTGCGCGGGGAGGCCTCACAGCTGCTCGGGAGTGGTAGGTCGATGTTGCAGGGCGTGCCCGTGATTTCCGCCGGTATCGTTCGGCGGTACGTGCGGGTGTCCATGGCACAGTCGAGTTCGGCGGGCAGCAGAAGGAGAGGGAGCAGAGCAACGGGGAGGGAAGGACGGCCGTCCTCTCTTTCTTAAGGACATCCTTACTCGCGCGCGCCGCGCGCCCCGATGAAGTCGCGGGTGCGCGCATTTCGCGTGGTTCATTGGAGGGGGATCGCGGTGGAGGAGCAGCAAGGAGGGGGCGCCTTCTCGTTGCTGAAGCGTTCCTTCCGGATTTGGGAGGGCGGGGCGCAGTTCGGGGACGGGCATTTCTCAAACGAGCGTGGGAGACATCGGCCGGCCGCTACACGGCCTGGTCACGTCCGATGGCGCACTCTTCGGTTTCTCCATCACACTGCAATGCCAGCAAAATGTCTCACCCGCCAGGTGTCACACTTTACTGCCTCCATCTGGGCAGGGCGTCCTGTTCTGGTGCATTCTTCTGTCACAGGCCGGCGGTGACTCGGGGGTTTGCTTCACTCCCTCCGCACTCGCCGGCGTTGGGGTTTCATGGGAAACAGATGTGCGGGCGACCATTTCGGGGAGATCGTGGCGCCCTCTGTGGGCGCCGCTCGTTCTCCCGCTCCCGCGTCTTATGGGTCCACAACGCTCCGCGCATTGCGAGCGCCGCGCGATATGTTTCGCGTTGTTCCGCTCTATCCATGATTTAGCCATTTGGCGCCAAGTTCCCGCCCTTCGCGGTTATTCAGTCCCAATTCCTCTCGTGTTCATTCCGTTCTCGTCACTCATGTTGCGGTGTTTGCTTCATTCGCTCAGGTCGGCGTGGCCCGCGGGGGCATCCGTCTGTCCCGCAGTTCAGTCTGGGGGGGCGTGCGCAGCGTGTGTCGTTCACGGCTTGCTTCCCTAGCTCGGCCGTTCGCGGGTTTGTGGCACGGGACATTGTTTGCGCAGTTCACCGTTCTCCGGGGTGCGTTCCGCTCACTGTGATGCGGCATCATTCGCTAGGCCGGTTCATCACGGACGGTCGAGACTTATTCCAACCACGGTCACTCGTCGGTGCCGTGCCATGCACAGTAGGTGTGGGAGATTCCACTCCATTTCCCTCTCCCTCGCATTCCTCTCCAAGTTCTCGTTACAACGCTGATGCACGTACTCTGCTTTCTAGTGATCATCCTCCATCCTATCTGCTCCGTTCCGGAGTGCGCGCTCGATGCTGTACTCCCATGGGACGAGGACGGCTTTGCGGTCGAGAGGCGCATGCCTCGTGTGGTGGAGGAAGGGGAGAGTGAGGGTTCGCCACGCCCATCGCCATGCCTCCAGTTGGACCGTTTCGCCGTGGAGGTGCTGTACGGTGAGGTAGGCGTAGTTGGTTGTCGAGTCCTGGTTGTCGTTCTGAACAACGAACTCGGTTATCGCCAGCTCCATCGTCCGTACTCCAACGATAGGCCCTTCAATTCCGGCCCGCTCCGAGTTGTACCTCGCTACTCCTCGTGCGTCGGGGCAGCCACGGTTTGTGAGGCGGTGGATTATAACGCGCGCGCCCACACGCAGCGGGGATGGGGGCGGGAGGACGACGTCGAGGGAAAGGGTGTTTAGGGCTCGAGGGGTTCTTGGTAGGCTAGAGGGTGCCATTCCTCTTTCCTGGGCATGGACTGGTATGGCGGTCATCTTAGGTGGGGGGGTGAGGGGCGGTGGCAAGAGTTGGGGCCAGAGGACACGTCTTCCACTATTTAAACTCAGTGGGTGTGCCTACAATATTTAAATTTCCAAAGGCTGCTTAGGGGGCCATTACTCTTTCCTACAGAGTGTCCCTTCCATTGGGCCTCAGTTTCTGGCTTCCTGGAGTATGGTTGAGTACTTTTGGGTCTGTTTATTAGTACAGTTGGGGCAGGGCAGGTCAGGGGCCCAGGTTTGAGGGTATGTTACAGTTGGGGCGCCGCTCTAAGGAGGCGTTTTAGTCTGGTGGCTTCCCTGGATTGGTGATTGGGTGTCCTGGTTGGATAGGGCGTCCAGCCTTGGTCTGGGGAAATTCAGAGAAAAAGACAGGCCACTTCTACAATTTAGCAGTGGCAGGCATTCAGAGGTTTGATTATAATGCTAGCCATACTTGCTGCTAAGAGAGGACCTGAGAATTAGGGCTCAGTTCTTCAGGGGACGTCCATCAGTCTGGGGCATTCTGCTGCCACAGGTGGAAGCGAATTGTAATTTTAGATTCTGGAAACTCAAATCGCCCCCCCAGAACTTGGCCTTGCCCCAGTGGCTTCAGTGCCTAGGTTTCGGTGGGCCAGTGCGGCCAAATAGACAGTTCATTGGGCCATGGTGAAATGAGAGGAACCAGCCGTCCCCCTTGGTGGAAAGCAGGCTTCATTTCGGGCACGGTACAAGGACGCGCCGCGGTACACCGAATATTACGTCCCTTCTCCACCAGTCCTTCCGGGCAATTGGCCATTACGGCCGCTATCTCCGTACTCTCGTGCGTTTCCCCTCGTCTGGGGTAGCTACGGCCCGACAGAGCTCCAGGACTTCATTAGGCACTCTTCGGCCGCCTGCGTTTCACCGCGGAGAGAGCCTCTTGTCCTCGCCAGCTCGCCCCGCCTTACGCTGCCATTGGACAGGGAGTTGTCTTCAGTCTGGTCAGGTCACATTGTACGCAGACGCGTCCAGTGTACTCGCAGGATGAGTCCAGTGGCCGCAGTTTCACGGCTCGAATTTATTACCCGTGCGGCATAGCTCTACGCCCTCACGAGTCAGCTCCACCTGGATCATGCTTTACAGCCACAGTAGGCCTTGAATTATTTGCGCGCATACTCAGACCCGCGACCACAGGCTCTCTAGAGGCTTGGGCCGTTTCTTAGTGGACCGCCTGTCCAGATCCGGCTCGGGCAGTATACAAGGCTCCCGGCAGCCGTGTCCGGCGAGGCGCTCGCCTTGCGGGCCTCCAGGAAATGTCGGTCGAGAGACATCCCTGCTGTTTGCACTTCAGACGTGTTTCTTTCGACGAGATCGGGGCGAAGGCACCCGCAGGTTCAGGTTTTAAAGGTAACCACAGAGTAAGTGCGCACCATGGTGGATATATAGATGCATACTGCGGGGTGGCCGCGGGAGCCCGGCCTTAGTCGAGCTTCAGGCGCGTGCCGGGCCTGCCGCAGTTCATTGCCTGATAGGTTCTCTTGTAAGCTAGCCCTTCCACGGTCTCGGAAGTCCGGGAGAAGAGAGCCACGGTCTCGGAAGTCCGGGAGAAGAGAGCTTCGGCCTCGGGGTCGGCGTCGTTGGGCCATAGGACGTTGCTTCCACCAGTCTTGTTTCCCCGTGCTGGGGGACGAGGTGAGTTCGGGGCCCGTGGAGGACTGTAGCGGCGCAAACAACAGTGGGCGCACATTCCTTCACAGGTCGAGGTCTGGCGCCACTTCTAATCTAATCTATTTGCGTCTATCTAATCTGTAGCGCCTGTTTCGGCCACGTCAGCTGCAGTTCGAGTCGGAGAGACAGTGCTTGGCACGGGGGTCGCCCCATCCATGTACCACAGCACCTTCTGCTTTAACTTCGCAGGCATCCAGCTCCTGGTGGGCATCCGCAACTGCAGGCATCCATTTCTGGGCATCGGTTTAGACCGGGAGGTGAGAGGGGGGCCACGTCCGGGCACATTGCCTCGCTCGTGTGTGCCTACCTCCTCCTGTGCAGGGCTTACTCTCCCCTGGGGTCAGCTAGCAGTCTCGCGCTATCATTCATTCCTTTCCGTGTTCGTAGTAGTTCCAGATACCATGTTTTTATACAATTTCCGCCTTCCGCACGCTCGGGGAAAGCGTGGGAAAAACGGGCTTGGTGGTGGTACGAGTTCAAGGAGCCCCCGGTGTTCAGTCTTTGGCATCCGAGCTTCTTGCGCAGAAGATAAGCGCCGTTTCGAGTCCAACGGTTGAACACAGCAGCCTAGCGACTGACAGCGGTGGTATTCGAGCGTCAGGGTGTACTGTAACAGGAGACGAGGAAGAGGGGAAGGGCGATGTCGGAAGGACCATGGGTATCCATCTTGCGACGCGGTGGGAAGATGACGACGGGTAAGGATAGCCTGGGCGGTGCCACGGCCTTGCCATGGATCGGGTGCTGTTGCGCTCGCACCCTTGGCGTGCATCCGAAGCCGCGAAGATTGAGAGGTGCTATGAATGGGCCGTAACAGGATGCGGACGGATGCTATTTTCGCGCACCATCCAGGAAGGTAGTTACCACTGCCAGGCCACGAGTTCTAGCGCGAGCCAAAGTCTAAGCTTAAATGCGCAGGAGAGATACCGGCCTGAAGACTCCTGAAGAGGATAAGGCGGGGCGGACGTTTGTGTGATGTGCGCGATGGGCATGGCGGAAGTCTGCGACGTTCGAGAAACGCTAGCGCGATGGCGGGGACGGAACGAGGGGCGCGTGCCTGATGACGGCGCCTCGTCTGAGGACAACGAGGCGTCAGCTGGTTGGTGAGGCGACCACAGGACCGCACCTGCTGCGGGCTGAAACATGGAGACTGGCGAGAGCGTCCGTCGCAGACGAGCGGCGGCGCGGCGACAAGGCAAAGGGGAGCTCGGACGGGTTGACAGAGACAGGGGGCGAACACTGAACAGATCAGCGAAGAGGAACTGGGCAGCATTTTGACAGATAGATAGATCAGGCACTGTGCAGCAGCCTCTCCCGGCGTCGGTGTCGGCGCACAGCCCGTGCTCATCGCCGACCGAGACGACGAGCGCGGTCTGGATGAACAACGAGGAGATGGTGTTGTACACCGCCAATGTGTCGGGGTCGGTGACAAGGAGGAAGGGGCGGCCTCGGCAAGCTGCGGGCGAAGTATAATGGGCGTCTATCTTCAGGGACAGCCGGAAATGGATGGGGCGATAGACGAGTGAACTCTAATGGGGAGACCGCTTCCCATCGCAAGTCTCTGCAGCCAATGCGCCTCTCTCCTCCCTCCCCCTCTCTCCGCCGCCACACTCCATCCTGCTCGCTGCGCGACTCGTCTTGTATATTCCTCTCGCTGGTCACAACATCTAATCGAACACACTACACGACGACCCCGACGCCCCGCTGCGCTCCATGAGCACCGCATCGCCCACCGCGTTCCTTCTCTGGGCCATCCTCTCCGTCCTCGTGCGTCCTGCTCTGCTATCCTCGGGTTCGCGTGCTGAAAGGGCTTCTTCTGTAGTTCTTGATCTTCCTCGTTCACCACCTCTGGTGCTACGACAAGTTCAAATGCCTCCGCTGGTCCGCAGGCCGGCAGGCGGGTGCGTTCAAGCGCGTCATGACAGTACGTCCCCGCACTCTCGTATCGTGCCCACATTCCAATCTGCGGTCCAGTACTCCTATCTAGGGACAGTGCCATTACTCGCTGTATACAGCATAGGCATGTCGGTGATCAAATACAGAGAAGGTACGTCGCGCCATCCGCTGCACTCCGCAGTCAGTTCCTCACGCCAATCTCCCTATCCTAGGATTTGTTATAGCGCCGGACGGGACATGTACGTTTCTCCCGAGGCCGTTCTATATGCCCTCCTAACGCCGAGGTTGCACAGTCGTTCCGCGTCCCATCGAGTTCTACGAGGATCCTAATCGGAGCTGGGTACTGCCCTTGCAGTTCGTCTTCAGTATTGCATGGGCGCTTGAGCAGTGAGTGTCATTCATTTTGTCTGGAGTTCCCTTGGCACCATTCCGCCCTCTCCTGTGCACTTGCGCGGCATGGCCGTGGTTATGGGCGACGACGACTACGGCCGTATTAAGCGACGGTGATCGCGAGAGTTCATGAAGTCCTCTACGACTGATCGTTGCGGGAGGCAAGCGAGCGGTTGTAACCGCGGTGCCGTCTCATCCCACGGGTATGCCCGACCAGTTCAGAACAGCAGGCAGAATGTCTGCCTGCTTGGCTGTTCACGAAGCCCCACCGCGGCTCCGAACTAGGGCTCGCGAGGGTGTTCTACGCTCGCGCGTGCTGATCCTTTACGTCATCACCTGCTGTTGAACAACCCGCTGACTGCCATTTACTCCGCCCAGGGTGACCCACCTCGAAGGTACGAGTGGCAATATATTTGATTTGTCCGAAACACGAGACTGATCCAACCCCATCCAGAACTGGCATTTTGGCTGTATCTTCTGCACCAGAATCCGAACAAGGAAGCCTGGTTTTCGAGCTGGGAGTATCGCTTGTGGTACTTGGGTGAGCCATCGATGGTGGTGCGTATGCTGTGATCACCTGCTGACGACGTTCACTAGGGAGTCTTTTGGCTGTCGTCGGTATGCCTCTCACGGCGGTGGTCACGCGGAATGGAATACAGACGGTACGGTCTCTTTGCGCCTCAGCAGTGGGATTCATCGTTGACGTGCAGGCATAGTGCGATGCATATATATTCTTGGTTGGTTCGGCAGGGTCGACATCGACGACCATCACGTTCCTGTACGTGCTCTGGCGGTTCCCGAAGTTCATCAGCCACGTCAAGTCGGAGGGCGCGGAGCCAACTGTCGTCGTTCGGCTTGCGACCTTCTACCAGCTCAACGTGAGCATATCAAATCCTATGATGGACGTGAGATACTGACACGACTGCGAGAATAGCAAGTACGGGTAGTTTTCCGATTCCTGTTCACCTTCCCGCTCTTGGTGCTCGCGCTGGACGGTATCATTGGGACCTCACATCCGGTCAACCGCAACATGTGAGAGCTCTCTCCGCGTATACCCGTTCAGTCGCTGACAATGCCTATGTAGATTCCTCACGGACTTCCTGCTGATGATCGCCGGCATTGGGTGTTTCGTTTCGTCCATGATCACGCTCCTCATCTTCTTCCCCCGCTCGATCGTCCGCGAGGCTGGGTACAAGCCTAAACTGTCCAGCACGGCACCAACATCGCCCAAGAGCCCGCCGATCACGCCTCCCTCGCGATCTGGCCCGTTCTCTCAGCGGGGCCCGTCGCACCTTCCTCAGCTGCCGATGCACATTGTAGGAATGCAAGGAGTGCGTGCAGGCACTGTTGCGCCACCGCCGACCGATACAGGCGTGACCGGGTATACGACGTGGGACATGGACGGCAGCGCGTACACTGCGAGCATGTATTCGCCGCGCGAGTCTATGTACGGCTCGCCGCAGTATACCGCGGAGGACTTCGTTGTGGCCGGTGGCGAGGCGGGCGTGCAGCGGCGTGGGTCGCGCGTGTCAAGGCGTGGCAGCCGACGCGTGAGTATCTACAACCCTATGGACGTGCACCAGGAGCAGGACAGCGACGCGGATGACGAAGGCGAGCGTGGCGCAGATGTGGACGCCGCCACGGAGGAGAGCGTGCCGCCCTACTCGCACGCGCAGCCACACCAACCGCAGCCCGTGCAGCTCCACCAACGGCATCCCTTCACACACTCAGCGTCGAGCCCACAGATCATCACCGCCGGGCAGCTGCAGCAGGACACGCCACCACCACCACCGCCACCACCGCCTCTCTCGTCGCCTGTGGCATCCGCCCCGCCAGCGGCACCTGCTCCTACTGCGCCCGCACGTCCACCATCACCCTCCGGGAAGCGGCGGACATGGGGCTGGGAGGAGTCGCGACATGTGCCGTTCGCGCTTGGGGTGAACCCCGCCGGCGCGCAGAGGTCGCCGAACGCCCCTGCAGTGCGGACGAGTCTGCATATCGTTTCGACGGGCCCGGGGTCGACGGCGGTGGCTGTGGGTCCTGGGGGCGTTGGGCTGGGCTTGGCGGTCGCGCGGAATACGCGACGGGTGTCGAACCTGCATCCATACGTGAGTAATGTCTCCGGCCTCGAGGGATGATTTTGCTGATGGGTTTGGTGTGGATAGGTTGTGAACTTCACGTCCCCGATTGGTGAGTGTCTTTCATGCGTAGCTGTGAAATTGTTGCTGACGTGCGATCGTCTGCGCAGACCTGGTCGATATCCCTCCCATGGACGAGCTCCCGCGGTCGTTGTGAACACATCCCTACCCACAGTGCTACGCACAGTCTAGCTCTTGCGGACTGTTCCCCCGTCGCTTGCCGACGTCACCCCTACGCGCACGAGCCCCATAAGCAATGTCTGCACCGCATACACCCCCCATACTATGCCCTCGAGGGGATGCCTCCCGTGCCCCTCCGCAGACCACACCCCACACCCCATAGCTCGGTTCCCCCGCTGGCGGCAGGGTATCTCGTCCCGCGTCCCCCCACGTCCGGCGTCCCTTGGCCCTCTCTCGCACACGGGCCGCAACTACCTGCGCATCGCTTCTCCTATGGGCAGCTCGCTACGCCCACCTAGAGTCCCCCACTCCATCACGACTTCTTACGACCTTTCACGACTATTTGACACTCCTGTTGCGAGGCCCGCTCGCCCGCTCTCCAACCGTGGCGCCCTTCGAGTGCGGCTGGGCATCACGCCACTCGCCCGCCCATCGGATACCGACCAGGCACCTACGGTCCGCCGAGGCGAAGGTCGGGATGCCCATCGTAGCTCCGCCGCCCACCGGGCGTCCTTTCCGCAGCACTCGACCCCGAGGCCTCCGTTATGCGGTTCAGTCGCACACGCAACACTATGCTTTTCTTCGTCTGTATATTCGCTTCGCTTTGTACTCCCTGCTATCGGGTTCGGATTTGTCGGCGCGCGGACACGGATCCCGGATTCGTCTTCGCCTTTGTTTTATTCCCCTGTTTATGCGTGCAGCGTTCCACTTGGATACCTGGTTCGGGCGCGCGGGCGTTGAGCCCGTGCGTCGGCGGCGTGTAGGATAGATGGACGCGGTAATGTACTCTACTGTACGAGTCTCAAAAAATGATGACGCTTTGTCGGAATTGCGACTCGGGGTGTGTGAGTTCAACGATTGTGCTCTGCGAGCGGTATGATGTGGCGGGAGGTCTGGCAGCAAGAGGCGACAGTCGAGAGAAGCAAAAGTGTGGCCAACGCCGGGATCGAACCGACGACCTTGGCGTTATTAGCACCACGCTCTAACCAACTGAGCTAGCCGGCCAATAAGTTGGAACTTTGCGCAAAGATCGCGGCCGCAAGCGTTTCCAGTAGGAATATCGTGAGGCGAAGGCAAGAAGACTGAGCACATTATATATAGTATTCAGCAGACATTGTCTAACATGGACTAGGCAATTTAGAGGCGGGACAAAGCCAGAGATCTGACACGGGCATGCAACTTGCGCCACACCTTGCGCGGCCGTAAATCTAGACGTGCGGCGTGCGCCAACAGTCAGCACCGCGTACTTCGAAGGACCGCAAGGGATAGAACTGCACTCACGCCGTCGCTTTCGCTCCACGGGTGACTGGCTATTGACCGAGGTGTCCGTGTTGCGTGCATGCACTTCGCGCGCAACGGATGGTGGGCCCACCGCGTTTCTAGCTGCATACGCGCGAACGCGCGCGTCCTGTATGATCCTGCCCATAAACTATCAGCGCACTTTGAAGCGAGGCGCAGACGTGGACATGCTCACCTGACGATCTCGTCGCGCTCTTCGAACAGCCCGGTAGGGTTCGGGATGTCTTCCTCCTTGAGTTGCGGGGCCATGTCCAGCCAGAGCTCGCAGAGCGGAAGAAGATCGAGGTCCTGGTTCGGGCCGGAGAAGATGCCCATTGCCATGATCCTGTCGACGCTGTCGAGATCGCTCTCCGAGCTCTCGCTGTTGACGCTGCGAGTATCACAGCTATCGGACAATGATCGAGAGGACGTCGACATCGGGACGTTAGCCTGATGGTCTCCCGTCGATGGGATGCTGGGGCCGACGGGTGCCCAGGAGCTCAACGCAGTGTCCAGTATTGGGACAGTGGGATCGTGGGGCGGTTCTGCTGGAAGTCGCGACAGGTCTTCTGGCACATCGGCATCAATTACAGATCCTTCCGGGCTCATCATGCGCAAGGCATCCTCTAACTGAAGCTCGTCCCACCGCATGTACTCGCGGAGAGGGAGCGCGATCGCCTGGTTTTGATCAAACTCCTCGGGTCGAGCGAGCACCCGGATATCCATCTCTACCCCCGACCAGTGGTAGCAGTTCGCGTAAGGGAAGGGTTTGTCGGGATGGAGAGGTTCGCGGCCGGCAGGGTGTTGGCTGTTCGGATATATGGGGCTGCACATGTCCGCGGTGATCCGTTTTTCCGCATCCTCTTCGCGCAGAGATGGTGCGACGACGTTGACCGCGTATCGATACCACGGCTTGTTTGGGAATGGGAGTTCTAGCTCCTGCCAGAGAATCTGTGTTAGAATAGAATATGGAAGCAGGAAGAGGTCATATTCGGCTGACGAGGCTGAGGAAGACGACGTAGGACTGCGGTGCCATGGCACGAGCTGCGTCCATTGCTTCGGCGTCGTCCAGGTTCCTTACCATCGCCACGGGGTCCATGCGTATGACAGCATAGCAAGGCGAGTTGGGGCTAAAGAACAGCCTTTGAGAAGCCATGCCGCCGATGAGGGGCACCGCGGAGACAACCCTGCGAAAGCGATAAGTGATGTTGGGGATCTGACGACCAGCCTGCCTGAGAATTACTGGAGGAAGATGTTCAGCTAGGCCGGAGATTGGTCGACAGGAAGCCAACGGTGCAGCCAGTTAAGTACCGCAGAAAACAAGTGTTCCTTCCGCGTGAGCAGGTACCAGCGTTGAACGTTGATGACTGCCTGGCTCGTAAAACAATAGCGCCTTGTCCAAGTATCTGTTGCCATCTCGCGGCCTTGCAAGATGTTATCTGTAGACATCGTGGTGATCTGGCCGCCGCGGCTGCGGTAGAGGTACCATGGAATTACCAGTGGTATAGAAAGCTTTTTTTCTAGGCTGCGTCGTGGCACACGTCTGAAGTGGACTCGAGCGTAGTTTGTCGGAACCAAAGAGCAACGAAGCTTGTCGCGCGCAGAGACGCCAGGACCGAGGTGATATAGGCGCTCGTTGCCGCCACGAGGGCGTCCCAAAGAGGATATTACTTGCCGCTCATCGGCCTCTCTCTCTCTCGGTATCCAACTCGCATCTCTTCCTCGATTCAACTTGTACGATCCTTTCACTGCACGTCTATCTCTTGTTTCTCGTTCAACATGGGCGAATATACTTCAGGATCCAATTCATCTGGAAGTGTTCGTAATGTGGCACACTCTCAAGCTTTAGGTCTTTGCGATCTGGGCCCTGCCAGTGGCCCCTCCTAGTTCGCGTGGAGCTCAAATCTGACATTGAGAGACGTCTTAACGGCCCTGACGCCAATGTAAGCGTTCTATCTTTCCCATGGTTGGCATTACGGATGACGCAAAGGCAAAATGCAGCCTTAGGAGTGATACAGCTTACTCGTGCTCAGTCTTTGTTTGCCATCATCGTGGTCATAAGGTCCATTGTGCGACGACCATATCATAAATAGTGGTCCTCTAGTCTGCAGCGCGCAACACACTACCGCCGTCTCTGAGAACCTTACCTCGCTAAACGCGCTGTCTCTGTCACCCACCATGTCTCACACGTTCTTCCCTCTTCCTGGCACGTATGCAGTCGTTGAGATCGACGTGGAGAAAACCCTCCAGTCTCTCCATGACCCGATTGCAAACGCGGCCGCGGCCGCGATGCAGACCACCAAGTGCATCGTCTTTTTGGGCATGGTACGTGCGTGTTCGCCTTCACGCGTTGGATTCATCTGATGGGCACACAGTTGTTGCGTCTCCCATTCCCGGAAGATACCACATTCAAGTACGCATCGCAACTCATCGGCCCTGGACTCCGCCCGGAAGACCCGACGCGCTGCCTCACATCCGAGATGTGCCTCCCCATCTTCCCAAACACCTACCACCCTTCCGCTGGCCGGGAGGCCCTGCAGCCTCGCACAGGGCCGTTCCCGTTCAGCAACTGCTACCACTGGTTTGGACCGGACATGGTCTTCGACATGCGACTCTGGAACAACGGCCACTCCTATACCGCCGAGGAGCGGGTGTCGCTTTCGGCCAGTGAGCAAGTGAGGCTGGAACGTATCCGGAGCGGGGACGTTTGGAGGGCCCTCGACGCCATGGAGGCCCAAAATGCCGCGCATGGTGCGGGTGCGTCGCCGAAGGAGGAAACGCAGGAGGAGCAGGAACTGGTGGAAGAGCCGCACGTGGCTCGCTCGGCGGAGTTCGAGCACTCTCCGCCTCCGTCCGAGCAGCAAGATGAGCCGTCCGCGGACGAGTCGACCGACTACGACGATTCGGACAGCGACTCCGCGTCGTCGAACCCTGCATCGCCTGCGGAGCTCGCGGATCACTTTGCGCTGATGGATATTTTCGGCATCGACGAAGATGAGAACGACGACCTTCTCCCCATTGTCAACGTATGGCCCGACGTTGGCGCGCACTTCAGCGAGGACGACGTTCCGAACCCTATGGAGTTTGCCGAGCAGTTCAGCCAGATCGTCAGGTATGGCCCACATTCACCCATCGTGACTCGAGCTAACATCAGAGATAGAATCATCACGGAGAGCAAAGCGCGCTCTAGGTGGCTGCGTGCCTCCGATTGGGAAAAGGGCTGCGTCTCGGCGAAGCAATGCTCTGGAGATGAGTAGAGCGAGTCTGCGACATACCGCACTGAACGGTGTTTGTCTGAGCAAGGTGAGCTGTATTCATGATATTTGCATCTGACACACAGTGCTCACCTCAGCGCGCAGACGGCCGCTCCATATACATAGGTTCCTGATGTTCGACTGTATGAATAGATGACTTTGGCACAAAATATTTGGGTGACCCTAGCTCCTTCTCGGAGGTCGCGACGCATTGTGATATAACCTCATCTACACAAGACATAACGGGGAAGGCTTCGTGGCCTCATAGTGTACACGTCAAGGAATGTTATCAACTACTGGGACCAAACAACTCCGCAATTGTACCGTGGTGAGTACGCCGTAATGATCGCATCAGAAGCCTGTGAGCCAATGCTGACGGTTCACGATAGCATCGGAAGGGCCAGGTTCGATATTTGCCTGCGAACCGACTTCAAGGACTCGCGAGCACCTCTGCTCTTGCCCTTTGCGCTCTGAACCGACTAGCATTCTTTGAGCGACTGATGCTTCCGTCACGGCAAGACGATGAGCTCACCTTCAGGCTGTGCGCCCGACTGTGGCACGATGACGGCTTCCCGCTGCGGTGTGGCGACGTGACAGAGAACTTATCCGTCTCTGGTACGGTACCCAGAGGGGTACCTAATCTCGCAGCCCGCGACGCACATGTCTTCGCGCTATTCAGGCTGACGTGGCTTGCCTGGACGCTTGCAGTCAGTAGAAGGTCAGCGCGCAGTGTCCGAAATTTGCTCACCCAGGATTTTTGGCTCGCCTTCGCTCGGTTGTACTATCACACCATCAGCCCCAAATCACACGGACAGGAAGCATTCAAAGTGGCGGTGAACTCACCCGGTACTCGAAGACGCAGCCCCGCGCGAAGGCAGGATTCGCCCTGCACTTCTCCGCCCACGTCTTAAGACGCTCCTCGCACTGTTTCTTGAGCCATCTTCGGGTTTCCTTGTCTAGCCAGTAGTGCGGCGCGGTCTCGCCATGATAGCGCGCCCCTGGGATGAACGTGCTGGATTGGCCACTCTTGCCCGAAGAGCGCGCATCCTTGGGGATCCGCCAAGTTCCAAGCAGGGGGCTCGGACTGTAGTAGGAGAAAGCGATAATCCACTGGAATTCATGGTGCCAGGGAGAGGGACATGTGTGGATGTGGTCTCGAGGCGAAGTCCCGTCAGGTGCGTTGTCTTAAGGGCCCAGTCCACTGTTCGGGAACACGCGGACACCGAAATGCTGGTATACCTCGTCAGGCGGCGTCTCGCCTCCGAAGGTCCCCATGACACAGATAATGGCGCCGTTAAGAATCGCACGATCGGCATTTTGGTTGTTCTCTGCGGCGAAGAGAAAAATGCATGGGCGTTTCTTGCCCATCCGGTTGTTAGGATCGACGGGGTGGTAAATGCGTTTCAGTTGGTCTATACATTTCTGCAGCAGGTCGGGGTCCTCCTTGACTCCGGGACTGTCCTTAAAGATGAGCTCTGCAACGGTGGCCAGAGTTTCGTGTACACAGCAGACATAGCCAGGGTTGAGTTTGCCGACGTCTGGAAGTTTTTCCTCGCGGTTCCTTTGAGCAGCCTTTGAGGAATTTGACATATCAGAGCACTCGTAGTGCGGACAGGGTGATGGCGCCATCGAGACCCCGGGGAGGAAAGCAATGAGGCAGAGATAGTAGGCGAGGAGCGGGACTCTCACCAAAACTCCTACGGTGGGCTTATAACCATATCGCCGTCCTGACGCTGTGTTTGTTCGCTGGTTTGCGCATACTATGTGCTACTCCTGTTGCAGCCACGGCAATCGCTGGGAACGCACCGCCATGCTGGACCCAGTGATCAGGATCGCCATTCTTCTTCTGGGTGGCTTGACTGTCCTTTGTATACTACGGTACGGCTTTGAACATCTATGCCCTGGTGCGGCACCGGTCGACACTCTACCGTGCCCAAAAACCACACGCGACAAAGAACTGGCTTTGTCCCAGCTGGCCCTGTGGCGCTCCATTGCGGCTTAGAGGCTTCGCTTCGTCACATTACGCCCCAGCCACATCCCAAGCCGGCAGTGGTTAGTGTTCCGCCTTTTGTTCGTCAACATAATCACTCAGCCCATTGTGTGACCGTCCCATAAAGGGCCGTGTTCCGGTGCGCTGCGTAGACCTTACAACCATCTGCAATACCACCACCATCTCGCCACTCACCGACACACTCTGCAGCATGACCTTCTTCCCTCTTCCCGGAACGTATCTTGTCGTAGAAATTGACAAGGAGAAAACCCTCGAAGGCCTCAATGATCCGAGTGCGAACGAGGCGGCCGCCGCTCTACAGACAACCAAATGTATTGTCTTCTTGGAAACGGTATGTGTCCCTTCATCCTACAGCGTCGCGAAACAAAGCTTATGATCACATAGGTGTTGAGCCTCCCATATCCTGACGTGAAGACCTTCAAGTACGCGACGTACCTTATCGGCCCCGGACTGCGGCCTGAAAACCCGGAACGGTGTCTCACGCCCGACATGTGCGCCCCGATCTACCCCAACACCTTCCACCCATCTGGCGAACGTGAAGCCCTGAAGCCGCGCACCCCGTTTCCGTACAGCAACTGCTACCACTGGTTCGGTGGGGACATGCGTTTCGATATCCGTATCTGGAACGACGACCGCACGTATACCAAGGAGGAACGAGTGTCGCTTCCGCCGGACCAGCTGGTCGACCTGGACGATCTCCATTCGGATGATGTATCCAGGGCCTTCAGCGCTCGAATGGCGAGGGACGACGCGTTGCGCGGGGAAGGGACACCGTCGGAGGAAGGTATGCCGCAAGAGCAGGGGCAGGCGGATAACTCGGACCCGGCGGACTCGGACAAGTCGTCACCGGACGCGGAAGACCAGGAGGATGTACCGTCCTCGCCGGATTCGCCCATCCACTACTGCGAGTCAGTGTGTGGGTCAAATTCTGGCTGTAGTTCGTTGAGCTATGACCCACCGTCAGAAGGCGTCAACCGGTCTTCCGAAGCCCTGGCTCAGGCGGACATCTTTGGGCTGGACTTTGGCGAGAGGGAGGAGCTCTTTCCTATCGTCAAGGTCTGGGATGATGTTGGCGCGCACTTCAAGGACGACGATGTTCCGAACCCGATGGAGTTCGCCAAGCAGTATGATGAGATCGTCAGGTACGTCCTGTGGATGCTCGTTAACGCTGGATGTACTCACGACGCGGACAGGATCATCGCAGAGAGCAAGGCGCGTACCAGGATTTTGCACGCTGCCGAGCGGCGCGAGAAAAAGGATGCGTGGGCGGGGTTGGGTGGCATGCAGCGTCGGTGGCAAGGTGAGCCCCAATCCTATTTCGCTTCTTATTTTCTCCTGCTCATTTCAACTTGTGAGCTTAGGTTTCTGGGGTCGACTATCGAGCACCTCTCGCTCCATGCTCTGCCTCTCCTGAAGCTGTGTAGTTAAGGCCGTCATCGAATGTATCGTGGTAACTGCGAGTTGTCAAAATAGTTTTGAGTACAAGGAAATCCCTTTGAAAAAAGGTGCTTACTCAGCTCCGTCTTCAAGTTCACCGTTCGGCCGCGACCGCGATGTCCGCAATGATATGCTGTCGTTCTCTTATGCATGATTGGATATCAGTGTACCTTTCAAAGAGGAGAATAATGCCGACATCAATGATTCCGTTCATCAGCGCCATGAGATCATGAAGTAAATACCTCTCCAAGCTTCAAAGCTTCAAGGTGGGACGAACGTCTTGCCTGAGTATCGCAACTTCTGCAAAAATCGGCGCCCCGGTAAAGCAACACCGCGTAAAGCCTCTGTCTAAGCTGATGATCGTACCTTTATATTTTCTCTTTATGAGAGCCATGAACTGTTTGTGCACTTGAAGGCTCAGGCCTTCTCAGGCTGGCCCAGGAGGCTGCAGACTGCAGTTAGACTCTCTAGGACGAGTTCAAGTTCAACGACCGGAATGCTTTGTCGCTAAGCGCCCATTGCCCAGGCTGCCACGTGGATGACAGCCCTCATCGAGACCTCCCTTCAAGTTCCCTCCTCTCCTGTACCCATCACCACGGCCTCGGGTAACACCGCACCACCACTAGTGCTTCATCATGCTACACCGCACAAAGTGCACTCGTGGGTGATGATCGGTAAGTGCCAGCTACGCTGCGACGACTCGGAGGTAAAGCGGCTCACTTCATGTCAAGGTATTCTGCCGAATTGCTGCTTCATTTTCTCTCCGTCCATCTGCTTGTCCTTCGAGTCTGAGGTGAATAGTTTCTGTACCTAACTACTTGCGCCCGGAATACACTGCAAGTGGTGGCTCTTCAAAAAGGTATGAATATGATGTAAGCGGAATAGAGTGGAACACATCGAGAGAGCCGCATCTCACACCAGCTAAAATACAACACAACGACTACAACGGACTCAGGCACGCGCAAGGCTCCTACGCCGCAACCCGGGACATGGCTCAACTCTGCACAGACAAGTTGGACAAGTTCCTATTCAGCGACCTCATGGGCTCAGTGAGCCCTCGATCTCTTCCTTTCCCACTCTGCTTGCACGAAGAGCGTGAGGTTGATTTCTCTGAAGAATGACCATACTCCGCTCACCTTCAAACTAGATGGGCGACTGTGGCGCGGCGAAGTGACACTACGACGAAGCGGTGATCCTGGTGCGGCGAAGTTCCCCGACTCGGGCACACGCCCTGACGGAGTCCCCGGCCTTGCGCAGGGCGCGTTCATGCTTGCAAAACTAGAACAACTCCCCCGCTGCACGGTTCGGTCAGACCACACATACCGACGCACATGGTGTATAAGCTTACCGCCCATTCCAGAGCCGCTGCGGCACGGGTACTCTGTAAATAACATCAACGGTTTCTGGAAAGCCTCAGTTGGTCACTATCCGCTCACCCTGTATTCCTGTGCACAGCGCGGTGCGAAAGTGAGGTCGGCCTCACACTGCGCGGACCACTCGTCAAGCCGCTGATTGCACTGCTTCACCAGCCAGGCATATGCCTCCCTGTCGAGCCAATAATCCGGACCCGTTACGCCGCTATCGGGTATGCTGGGTAAGGACATCTTCGACCCTCCTTTGCGGCCATTCGGGCGGAGCGGCCAGGTGCCAAGGACCTGACTCGGGGAGCGATACCGGAACGCGATTATCAGTTGCTTCTCATGCTTCCAAGGCTGTGGTCCCGAGATACGCAGAGACCCGGAGCCGGGACGCGCAGAAGGTGAGTTGCCATCCTCCTCTTCGCAGTTCGGGAAGACGGGAACCATGAAATCCAGGTAAACCCTGTCTTTCGGCGGCTTCCCGTCAAATGTGGCCATTATGCAGATGAGAGGGCCCGGCCGGTAGATTCGATTGTCGGGGTAGTGGCCCTGCTGATCACGATTGGCCGGCGTAAACAGGACACATGGACGCGCCCTGCCTAGACGTCGAGAAGGGTCCAAGGCGAAGTTATAGATGCGAAAGAGCGAGTCTGTGCACTGCTTCACCAGGACGGGGTCGTCCTTGATTCCGGGGCTCCCTTTGAGTATGTGCTCGGCGACTGTCGCCATAGTCTCGTGGACGCAGCATATGTCGCCAGGATTGTAATCGCTGCCTTGTGGCAGCTGTGGTTCCGCGCTTTCACCATCGCGAGCGGAGTCCGAGGTAGCAGTGACAGAGCGACGAGAATCAGCCATGGGAGACCTGATGTGGTTGCCAGAGACGGCCACGAAGACGGAGGAGCGGTGGGGCTGGAAATGATGCACCCGAGTGAAGGGTTATATACACATAGCCATTTACTGGCCCACCCGAGCCTCTTTGCTGTTGTCGGAAAACACAATGGCCACCCGCAGTTCTCTCAGACAGCCAACACCATCCGTCTATTCAGGACGTCTGCCGTGCATTGCCATCTCGGATCCAGGATGGCATTGAAAGCCCGGAGTCCACGGCTCTGTACTTGACTGTGGCTTTTGCGGCCGGTTCTCGCTGCCAGAAAAGAAGTGGCGTAAGCGGGTGGCGTTGCATTGTTAAGCCTTTGTTCGACATGATGGCTGTGGCATCCATTGTCTTGGACTAGACCTAGCATATAAGCGTACTCCTCTCTGTTGGCTGAGGATCCCTTCTCTGCAATCTATTCCTTCCTTCGTCAACCCTCGACACTACTACCATGACCTTCTTCCCCATGCCGTGCCTGTACGCCGTGATTGAGATCGACGTGGAGAAGACTTTGCTACCTCTCAACGATCCTATCGCGAGCGCTGCCGGGGCCGCCATCAAGACGACGAAGTGTATCGTGTACCTGGACGTTGTAAGTCTGCTCTCGGTCCACTGTATATCAACGCGACGCTAACGCCCGCGCAGCTTCTGCAGCTTCCTTTCCCCGGAAACTCGACGTTCAAGTATATGGTGCACCTCGTCGGTCCGGGGTTGCGCCCAGAAGACCCAGAGTACTGTTTCACCCCCGATATGTGCATCCCCATCTACCCGAATACTCAGCATCCCTCCGGTACCCGCGAGCCACTGCGCCCGCAACCCTCGTTTCCGTTCGCCAACTGCTACCACTGGATCGGACCCGACGTAGTCATGGACCTCCGCATCTGGAGCGATGGGCGCAGATACACTCCGGAGGAACGGGTGTCGCTGCCTCCCCTTCAGCACGTGGATATGGAGTACATCCGAGCTCACGACATCTCAAAGAGTGCGCGCACTTGGGAAGCGAAGACCGGATTCTCGGACATCGCGAACGCTGCCCTCGCCCCAGAACCCTCGTCAGAGCAAGAGACCGCAGTGCAGAAACTGAAGGACGGTGTATCTCTGCGCTCACGCTCTCCACCACCGCCGGGGAGTGAGCTCGGACATGAGCAACGTTCTCCTGCAGCATCGTCGATTCGGTCCTCGCATATGGGCAACTATCAACCGGGCGAGCGATATCATGATGACGATGAGTCTCGGGCGGACTGCGAGTCCGTGTATAGCTCACAGTGTGACTCCGAATCATCGAAGTCATTTATCTACACCGGTCCCGAGGGATCCGAAGCCCATTGTGGGGTGGACGTCTTCGGTCTAGACTCTGACGCGAACCAGGAGAATCGTCTACCCATTGTTAACATGTGGCTTGACATCGGTGCGCATTTCGTGGAAGAAGACATTCCCGACCCAATGGAGTTCGTGAAGCAGTATGATCAGCTAGTCAGGTAGAGTCTCGTTCGCACTGCTCGTCTGCGCTGCGCTGACAATTTCGGCTGGGATAGGGTTGTCGTAGAGAGCCAGGCTCGGACAAATGCTCACCATTTCGCGCAGACGAGCCCCGAGTGCGAGACCCCTGCCCTGTGCTCTGAGCCTGAGGTTCATTGCGTCGGAGTGTTATCGAGCGACAGGGTCCGAAAGGAGCCGAACGCAAAACCTGAAGGTGAGTTGGATGCCAAGCATCTGTTTCTGCCTTCGTCCCTTATCATTGTATCTCCACAATACAGGCTTCTGGACGCGAGTTGCGAACGTCTCTAGCTCTCTGTTGAAGCGTGTCTTCTGAGGGGGTGTAGTACTTAGTTTATACAGGCCACATAAGTATCATATGTCGAATTAGTAATGTTTTTAATAGGTCGGAGTCTACGGTGAACCTTTTCAGAGACCTGTGCACGGTTTCAGAGTTTGAATCCAGGCTGCAAGGGCCTTCTAGTGGTCGTGGGCCTCAACTCGAGTGGGCATAGAGCAACGGGAGGACCGAGCCCAAATCGCTGCTCAAACTCTTGTCTGCACCCATGCCGCGGCGTACCGTCGGCCCCGAAGGCCCGGGAGGCCGCTGTAGCCGTGCTCCCGGCGCTAGAGCGCCACGCCGGCTCTCGCTCAAACCACCACCATCATCAGGTGAGAGAAGAACGTACGGTACGTTTATGCGCCTCTCGCATAGTAAGAGTGACTCACCCATCCAAAGTCTCAGAGTGGGATATATTTTGCTTGTTTATAGAAGAGTTTGCCCCAATACCCGACGGTTTCTCGGCCAATGACACGACGACATATCGATGTCCACAGATCAGAAGGCCGCTTTTAGTTCTGTACCCGCCCCGCATCGACACATGCGCTAAAAAAGTGAAGCTGAGTAACCAAAACATGGATCTGCAAGATACATCCTCGATCGATCGAGCGAAGGTGACCTCGCCTCTGGTCATGACTTACCGTGTCTATCTCGACGCAAGAACATCCGGCGTTCTACACAACGAACGCCTCTGCACAATTGCCGTTTCGCGCATGCACCGGTGCCCCATGACACACTCAGCCCGACAGGGCCTGCGAGTCATTCCCACATTTTAGCAACCTATAAAAAGCCGAAGATCACCCGACAGCGGAGTCGACTTCGTCCTGCGCCCAACATCGAGGGCGGACAGCCGCAGACGTCCGCTACGAGGTCATGTGGCTGTTTTCTTCCAGGTACGCCTCTCTACTCAGGGGCTTCTTAATGCGTCCGGAGGCCGCCGAGTCTCAAAAGTTGCAACGATCTAGGTCACGAACGCATCTCTTACGACCTGCGAGCATGCGTGCCCGTCGCGGCGGGTGATGGTGCGGCCATAGCGGGCGGGCCGACGCTCGATAAAAGGTAGCCCGGAGTCGCCGTGAACTGCGTGGTGGTCTTTGTACTCGCCCCTGCTTCCCGCGTTGCACCTCGCCATGCTCTCTCTGTCAAAGGGGCTGCTCGCGCTTTCCATCTTGCTCCGTGGCGCGTTCGCTTTACCCGCTAGCGATGCGAGTAGTGCACTGTTCCCCATCTCCGGGCTGAATTTGGCGGCGAAGAGTGCGCGGAAGCTCTACCTGGGCACGGCGACGAACAGCGAGCAGTGGAACGACACGACGTACCTCAACATCCTGAAGAGCAACGCCGAGTTCGGGCAGGTTACGCCCGCGAACGTCATGAAATGGGTGCGTGTTTCGCGTACTGTGCTCTGATCATACCGAGTTTGACTTTGGCGTGCAGTTCGCGACGGAGCCAGAGGAAGGGGTCTTCACGTTTCAGGACGGGGACATCATCGCGGATTTCACTGAGAAGACGGGAAAGCTGCTGCGCGGACACAACTGCGTGTGGCACAACCAGCTTCCCGACTGGCTCGAAACCGGTACATTCAGTGCGCCCGAGCTCGCGTTCATCGTCTCGCGGCATTGCTTCAACCTCGTGAACCACTACCAAGGCCATGTGTGAGTACAATGCCCTACTTGTAATTTTGTTCAACAATCTAATCTAGTGCGCGTCAGGTGTACGTACCAGCGTGTCAGCAATGCTAAATTGAGGCTAATGGCTTATTTCGGAAAATCCAGACAGCTGGGACGTCATCAATGGTTCGTTTTCTTGACTTGCCGGATGAGCATGTACTCATCTCGAACTTTGGTAGAGGCTTTCAACGACGACGGAACCTTCCGTTCTGATATCTTCTTCAATACGCTCAACACCACCTACATCCCGCTCGCTCTCTACGCAGCACGCGCAGCCGATCCCAAAGCGAAGCTCTACATCAACGACTTCAACATCGAAGGCATAGGTACGACCCCTCGCATCCGTCTACTGGTCGCAGAGCCCTAACGGCTACCCACCCCATTCGCAGGCGCCAAGTCTGACGCGCTCAAGAGCCTGATCAAGGACCTGAAGAGCCAAAACGTCCCGATCGACGGTGTCGGGCTGCAGTCGCACTTCGAGGTCGGCGGCGTCCCGCCCACGCTGCAGCAGAACATGGAGGAGTTCGTCGCGCTCGGGCTCGAGGTCGCGATCACGGAGCTCGACATCCGCTTCACGGCGCTCCCGCCGACGGCCGCGGGCATTGCGCAGCAGAAGGCGGACTACGAGACCGTCGTCGCCGCGTGCAACGCGGTCCCGAAGTGCGTCGGGGTCACGCTGTGGGACTTTACGGACAAGGTGCGTCTTCTAGATTGTCGGTGTGTGAGAGGTGCTGATGTCGGGTGGACGGGTAGTACTCGTGGATCCCGGGCACGTTCCCTGGGCAGGGAGACGCGTGTCCCTGGACGGACGTACGTTCCTCAGCTTGTTCTTTTCGAGGACGTGGTCTAATGGTGTATCACAGGAATTTGTGAAGAGGCCTGCGTACCAGGGGATCATCGAAGGTTTCAAGACCCACCATTAGTCCGCGTACGATGTTAGGCACGATATACGTAAATGCTATGTCTTCCTGCAAGGGACATGAGAATCACGAATCCGATGTGTGAGTACCCATACGCCAATTTGCCGCTCAACCTTCCCCCATCTTGCAGAGGTTGAGTCTACGCGAATAGGTGAGTGCCCTACGTCCCATGCTGCGCTCTGATGCTAAACTTCCTTCTCAAGCCCGGAAGCACCTCGAGTATGATATATGACTGGTCCCCGTCTCCGGTCTTGCGCGGACTTGGCACCTGCACTCAGCGGGTGGCCTTCTCCTCATCCGCCTCCGTCATCCGCTCGATCTCGCACGCCATTCTCAGGGGAAGTGTCAAGAAACTGCGCTGCTTAAAAGCTTGCTGCCGCCTGTTGTGTCCCATTGATTCGACACGATGGCGAGGGCAATACGTGGCTGGCGGACGTCATGCGGTATTTCCGACTATTCTCCGAAAGCGCTTACATCGCTGGCGGCGTAGCGCTAACGCTCACGCCGGTCCTCGTAGCGGATTCAAATGTCTCTTGGGCATACCTACGCGGAATGCACACGACGACATGTGCACAGCTCTTGTCTGATCGATGGCTCCACGTCAGTTAGACGGCGTTGTCTCCCCGTCTACATCGGAGCGACGTGACTCGCGCGAGGTTGAACTTAGTTGTGGGTGAAGTACATATACTCTTCCGAGGCTCAACTTCTCTGCGGATCGCTAACTCGTATCTCAGGACACTTTACCTCCACAATACTCTTCCGAAACAAAGAGACACTTGCATCCGTATACCGTTGCTAATGGATGCTGGCATCGAACTCTCCGCGGTTCATTCCCGCCCTCCTCATGGTCTCGTCCAGGAAAACCTTGCGATCTCACGATCCGCCACGACGGACGACGATGCGCTAATGAAGCAGCACAGCACCATCCAGACTGTTTCGAGAGTGGACTCCCAGTCTGCCGCGCCGTCGACGGCTGTTTCGGCGTCAACACCGGCATCGCGCCGTTTAGCTAGGTTCCAGTTTGCGACGCTGTGCTGGACACTCTTCCTAGCGGGATGGAACGACGGAACTACCGGCCCTCTTTTGGATCGGATACAGCATGTGTACCACGTATGTTTACGTCGACATCCGCCGAGAGGGAGCCGTCCGAGCTGACTGACTTGGATATGCCCGACAGGTCAACTTCGCTCTCGTATCTCTCATCTTTGTCTTCAATTGCCTCGTACGTCATTTTCACCTCCGTTGGCGTATTTCAATATGCTGATCACTTGGAAAGGGGTTCGTGATCGCTGCCGTGGGGAACATGTGGCTCACGGATCGCCTTGGCTTTGGCAAAGTACGTGGCGCCCGCATGCCTCTTCGCCGCGTGTCATTGCGCTGATGCATTCGTACACTGCAGGTTATGATAGTCGGTGTGTAATGCTGCATATTCTCCCTGCATTTTCTCTTGACGTTACTGCATCATAGGATCGATTGCACAGATTATCGGCTACACACTAGCAGCACCAGCACCGCCCTTCCCCGTATTCGTCATGGGATACTTCATGAACGGCCTTGGAATTGCTCTTCAGGTCAGTTTTGTCTCGCGCATCTCGTGTGCAGGTCTAATAACATGCACACACAGGACGCAGGTGCCAACAGCTACGTCGCCTCCATCAAAGATAGCCCGTCTACGAAGATGGGTATCCTGCACGCCGTTTACGGTATGTCGCAGCCAAGAGTGGGGCGTTTCGCCGTCTACTCCTTATTAACGGTTGCGAATATCGCGTAGGTGCTGGTGCGTTCGCCGCGCCCCTCGTGGCCACGCAGTTTGCACAGCAACGCATGTGGTCCTACCACTACCTCATTTCACTGGGGATTGCGTTGTCGAATGCCGCGCTCCTGATCGCCGTCTTCCGCTTCAAGGATCAAGATAGTCAGTCTGCTTGTTTTCCTCTTTGCATCGCGGAGGTGCTAGTGAGTAGTGCTCACGCGTTCGCCCACAGCATGCCTAGCAGAAATTGGCCAGGCCCCGAGCAGCGACGAGCGCGGGAGCGCCGACGGTAGCAAGTACAAACAGATGTTCCGGTTGCGCGCATTGCACCTCCTTGCATTCTTCGTCCTCATCTATATCGGTGTCGAGGTCACCCTTGGTGGTGCGTTCGCGTGCGCATCTCGACTGTATCTCGATGATGACGCATGTGCTGTTGGGGTATAGGATGGATTGTCATATATGTGAAGCAGCTGCGTGGAGGAGGCCCCTCGTCCGGGTACATCGCTTCCGGTTTCTTCGGCGGTCAGTCCGTCCGTGATTCTATCTCAAGGAGGCTTCAAGCTCACACGCGTTGTAGGTCTCACCGTCGGCCGGGTCGGCCTTCTATGGGTGAACCAGAAGGTACGTGACCCTACGCATGTTCCCTAGCGTTTACCTGATACTCTGCCTCTCAGGTTGGGGAGCGCCGCGCCGTCTTCCTCTACTCCATCATCGCAGTTGGGTATGTCAAATCCTCCGTTATCGCCACTCATTTGCTCATTTGTAATCAGTCTTGAACTCGTCGTATGGCTCGTCCCTTCGCTCATCGGCGGGGGTGTCGCCATCTCCTTCGTCGGCTTGCTACTCGGGCCCATCTACCCCATCGTCATCAACCACGCCGCGCGCGTGTTACCACCCTGGTTGCTCACGGGATGCATTGGATGGATCTCCGGATTCGGTCAAGCCGGGTCGGCGTTCCTGCCGTTCGTCACGGGCGCGCTCGCGAGCAAGGTCGGGATCAAGGGACTGCAGCCGCTGTAAGTGTTTCTATCTTCATATCCTGCCAAATCCAAGATGCGTGTTATTGACGCGATGCGCCAGATTGGTGTCGATGATGGGCATGATGATCGCACTGTGGGCTCTGGTTCCGGGCAGTCCGCGGCGGAAGGACTAAAGTTTACCAGTGAAATGTGTCTGTTTGTATGTGACATGTGTATCGTGGTCTTACAACACAAGAGGTATCGCCAATGTGTCATAATTTAAACTTATTGACTTCATGAGCACGACGGGCATCCCCGCATATGGCACCGGACAAAAGTCGTGTCATAGCCGCACGGTAAGGTTAACTATGTGCCGGAACAAGGCCTTTTGGACGACTATGCTCGACTATGTGCTCAAATAGTGTCACGTGTTGATTGTAAGGTTACCTATTGACTGACTTTTGTCTGGTACAATATGCCCGGATGCCCGCCGTGGAGTGCACTCTCTCTATAAGACGTACGGAACGTCACGGTATGTGGTTAACTCAGCCGACACGTGGATATCTGGCTGAGGACCTTACCGGCGCCTACTCTCACGGTTTCTTGATCGCGAACCACCATCGCCTCTGACTCACTACCATCTCTCAAACAAACTCGCGCGCAATACAGCTGTACCTCTTGGCTACTAGTCGCTTCAGATATACTCTCACTCGAAGCAGGTGTCAATTCCTACCAGGGGTCGACGACAAGGAGATCACTGGGCCTGGGGACGTTGAATCGTCCTGACTCACATCTGACTATCGTGGTACATTCAAATTCTCTACATTATGAATAACATGGGGGTCGTAATTTCGGTTGCAAAAGGAGGGTGGGGTATCATTATGGATTGTGGTATCTTCAACGGCAACTACGCCTGCTAATGGGCCAGCTCGTCCAGCGAGCTGCCTCAGACCCCTTACGCGGTTCCCCAGGGCGCGACGACGGCGAGTCGCTTCGCGAGGTTGTTGAACGCCTCACGCGTCGGGCTTCGTTGCTTGAGGCCCATGCCGCACACGGATGCTCCATCATTGACCTGATTGAAGTCGCGAAGATGCAAAGGGATAAGCGCAACGCCGCAAGTATCGCATGTCCAACACTTACGCTTGCCAGAGAGCAGGTGTTGGATGTCCGATTTGGCCCTCTTGAGCGGCGCCTAGGGCGCTTGGAGCGCACGCTCTCGGGACCGCGAGTCTCAGGCTAGAGTCGGATGTGCAGTCAGCTGGTGCACACGGCGACGCGGTGTTGCGAGGTTCCCGTACCTCGTATATAGCGTATTGTGCCTTCTCATTGAAGACGCTGACCTGATCCTCGTAGATGATCTGGGAAATGATGCTCTGAGCATCATAACCCAGTGGCTGCTTGGAGACAGCCGTCGACTCCTGCGATCCAAGAGATGCTGTCCGCGAACCCTACACATGATCATAAGCTTGCCGAATCAAGACAGGAAAATGTACGCGCATACCGCTGTTGACTCCCTCCATGTTTTCCGGTAATCCTATGTGACGCTCATGAGACGCGATAGCGGGGTATGCTGAATGATAAGGTACGTACCCTGTACTCCTGCTCCTTCTCTGCGGCAAATCCGGGTCGCAACGCACAGAGCTTTTTCCACTCGAGGTATCTCTCGTCGCAGGATTTATCGAGATTGTCTACGTTGTTTTCACCGAAAACCATCGTCGCGCGTTGCTCCCAGCTCGCACCCCCGGTTTCTTTCCATCGCGCGCCCAATCCGCGCGTCGTTTTGAACGGCCACATGATGATCCACTGCGTAGTAGCTTTGCGCACATACCAATCGGGGAGAGAGTGGAAGTGGACGTCCTCCACTACGGCCGCATTTTTTGTGTATACTTGCATGCAGAAGTGTCGGAAAATCCAGGGAAGGTCTTCGATCGGCGTCCCCTCGAACGTAGCCATGATGCATATCCAGACGTTAGACACCCCAATCTCTGCGTTCTCAACCACGTATTCCATGAGAATGCCGGGGCGACGCTTGTGAGTGGCGTGCTCCTTAGTACGGATGCTGCGCAGCGAGCGACGGGAGCGACGGAGGGCGTCGCCGGTCAGGCGCGAGTCTTTGGCAAAGATCTCCTCGATAGGGGTGAACACAGACTCCTGGATCTCGAACACTTCTCCGCGGTAGTACTTCGTCGCTTCTTTGGGATCCGGGTACCGATCTGGGTTACATCTAAGACATCCAAGTTTGCCCATAGTGAATTTGTTGCGGTTCAAGCTCGGGGAAGGGCGGGGGGAAGAGGAAGCTAGCAAGCGTGGAAGAAAGAGGAAGATGTTATTCTTCAATACCGCTCTTCATACAATATATATAGGCTCAGCGTCGAGCATGCCACGCCAAATCAGAGTCCCAGCGCCGCCCGCCAAGTTCCAGAAGGTACCTCATCTTGTGGTCGCTCCGCGTCGAGACAAGACCTCTGGGTCCCCGCGCAGCAGACCAAAGTACATTGCGTTACCTGAGCTGGAAACGAAGACAATAGTCTCCTGTTGTACTCGCAAGAACAAGAGGACCCGAAGTCGGTCAGATTCCGTCAGAAGGCCAGTAATCTGTGACACCAATGCGATCCGGGCGTCTAGATGCCCACACCGATCAACAGGCACAAACAGTATCGCGTGGCTCAGAACAAGGTCTTATTGTTCCCCGTCGTTACGGCCTTGTTCTCCACTGTCCTGCGCTAGGGCCTCTGTCGGCAAACGATATCTCTCGATAAGATGCTGCGCTCACACTAAGAGCGACCTCACATCTCTTGCCAGTGCCCTCGCCCCCTCCTGTCATCTTGCGCCTCATCCCACAAAGCTATCTGCTGGCAGCCCACACCGACTTACCGCCTGGATACGATAACGAACGCATCTGCGCAACATGCATCAACCACTCACTGACGCTGAGAGAGCTATGACCGTATTCTTCAGCCCGAATACGAGATCCTATGGTGTGATTCGCATGAATCCAGTCGCCATGGTGCAAGATCTCAACGACCCGGAAGCCTTGTCCGCCGCGGAGGCCTTGCAAACCAAGGCGTACCTCATATATATTGATCATGTGAGTATCTTCCAAATTCTTGTCGTGAGGCTGTAGATCGAAAGCTCATTCTGCCTACAGGAGTTGGAGCTTCCGTTCCCCAACAAACCATGGTATCGTTACGACGTCAGTGCCATAGCGCCTACCCTGCGAGCGGAGAACACAGAGGAGGGATACGCCGCGGACATGTGCGTCCCCATCTTTCCGAATACGTCCCACCCTTTGGGGCGCACCCCTGTGCGCACGAAGCCGGTCTTCCCGTACAGCAATTGCTATCACTGGGCGGAGTTCAAGATGGAGATCCGTGTCCGCGCACGACCGGAACAGTTCGATGAGCGAGAAGCCACCTCTTTGCCTTTCTCGGAGTTCAGACAGTTGGAAAGATACTTGGGAGAGGACAGGCTGCGTATGGGTGAGCTGCGACGTCAATATCGGGCTGCTACTGGATGGCAGGCCCCTGCTGCGCAGGTGAGTGTCGTCGCTCTATCCCTCACAGTTATCAATTCATAATTTCCAACGAACGAAGCCTGTGATACCGGATCACGAAGAGTCCTTCGACCACCGCCCGACATCTGCATCGGCCTCCACGTCATCAGTCAACTCCAGCAGTAGCTACGCGGACAGCACCCTGAGCGATGAGTCGGAGAATAGCGTGGACGCCGTTATGGATATCTTCGACGGGCCCAACGGAGACATGGGTGTGATTCCGCTCGTCGATCTGTGGCTCGACCTTGCAGGGAACCTCAAGCAAGAAGATATCGCAAGCCCGCCTGACTTCCTCAAAGAGCGCGACGCTGTTGTGAGGTACGTCACTAATAACTGGAGTAACACGAAGCGGAAACTTCACTGATATGCGACCACCGCCAGCATCATACAGGCGGCGCGCGAACGCGCATACGCGGCTCTCAACGCTCCGCCTCCAGGGGCCGCCCCCCAGCCTGAGACTGTACTTGCGCAGCAGCGTGAGGCTGACGTCGGAGAGATAAAGACGAAGGGTTCAACGCGAAGTCGTGAGTCGCTGGCTGTAACCTGTATATTCTGTGAGTTGTCGTTACTGAACGTTCGCTCGCCAGTTCTTCGAATGCCGAAGTTTTTGCGGAAATGGAGTTTGGGTGTCAAGGCCGTGACGAATCGGGTTCGTAGGTTTCGAATCGTTTGTACGTCATCTGTACCTGTATAGTCGTGAGCTCTTTTCTGCTTAGCGTTACGAATACCCTTTTTTTCGAGCGTATGTGACACGGAAGTGATGCGATGACTTGTGGTGCAGATTTGTGATCCGCAGTTTAAGACTCTGCGATGAGAATGGTAACCAGCGTCCACAACCGCCTTGTAAAGAGTGCGAGAGGGAACGCGCTTGATACTAATAGGAGGAGGATGGAGTCTTCTCACCGGCGTTGGTGTTGAACTCGAGCGCGATTTCCATTTCTTGTGGCACTTGCATCCGGCCTGGGAACACCAGTATCCAGGAGCGCTCCGTAGTGAGACGGGGCTCATTGTGGGAGACGGCCTCAACGTTCATGTCGTCCACCGCGACGCGACTGCAACTGCAAATCGAAATCGCCACCGTAGCGCGGCCGCAAGGGGCGCAGAATATAATCTTATCGCATGGTGAGTGAGTCCGCTACCATCGGCGCTTACCACCTTCTGCCTCTTACCACCATCTTGCAGACTCGCTTGCATCAAACTTGAACGCTGAACCCCACTTACTGCCTTCAACTCTCTGTGAAAAACGCAGTACCTATCCGCGCAGATCCACAAGTCCATTTCTGTGAGGAAACCTCTACAGGGCGAATGGTGAAAGAGGACAGTGCGTCAAATATGATACCGAGTGATACCACACTATCTGTTGGTGGACACGGTGAGTTCCGCGATGTCTCCGTCCGTCTAAGCATGTGCGCCGTATGAGCTGTGGGTATTCCTCGCACCCCGGGTTGGGGTTGTTACAGTAAGTTTCTTCTGGTTGACTACACTAGTACTCGTGCTCGGAGCCGGTTTTAAAAGCTGCCTCACAAGCCCTTTCGTTGCTTCCAAACGCTGCAAAGAACTCTTATTTCTCCGTATTCCCGGGCCTGATACCCACAGGAGCGGTATTGACATCTTGCGTCTGGGCACGTATAACTGTGAAGTTCGGATTCTACTTCGTCTGACCTCGCGTTCAAGTTTGTGTTCGAGGCTTAAATCCTCAATCCCGTCCAAAGTGCTCTACACGATCTCGTACATCCATCTCTTGAACCAGGACCATAATTCTCCTCATGGCAAAACGATCATCATGTCGCCGCGACTCAGTCGTCAGCGCCGAGTTCGCGAAGATCGGTTACGTCGAGGAGTTGCTGAAGCACACGCGCGGCAGTAGTGTGTGTACAACGGGCCAGAGGTGCAATGATTCATCGCGGGCGAGGTTCTCAGTGGCTTGTCAAAGGTGGTCGCGATGAATAATCTTGCCGCGCTCTTCGCGGGGGCGTTGTTCACGGTGTGCACTTGGGAGGGGTGGTGCTTTGTTTGTGTGATTATCTGCGATGACCTCGGAAGAGCGCGATCCCGTCGGCCGTACAAGGTATGCATCGGGCGTAGGCAAAATTCGGAGTGCATGCTTACGTCGCCCAACGACGATCGAGAATCATAATCATTGAGTCCTCCGTTGTTCTCGTTCTCACGAGAACAAGAGAGTGTACCTCATGACGTGCGTACGATGGCATCTGGACGTCCACACAAGCCAACAGGCACAAATGTAGTCGCGTAGTCGTGACCCGGGAATAAGGTCTTATTGTTTTGCGTAGTTACGTCCTCGTCCTGCGATGCGCCCTTGTCTGAGGCACCTAACAAGATGCCGCACTCACACTACGAGCCTGACCTCTCCCATCCCAGCATCGTGCTCACCCCTCTGTTATCTTCCAGCAACGTGCCAGTCCGACTTGCCTCAGACACGATAACGGTGCATGCCTGCGCAATATGCAACTCGATCGCAAACAGCCACTCCCTGAGTGTACCACAACAGTATTCTTCAGTCCAAACATGGGAAACTACGCTGTGATTCGAATGGATCCAGTCGCCATGGTCAAGGACCTGGACGATCCAGAAGCGCTAGTCGCCGCGGAAGCCCTAAAGACAAAGAAATACCTCGTATACCTCGACTTCGTGAGTGCTCTCGAGTGCTCTAGATCAATGATTAGCCCAATGACGATGTTGTGATCCCGTAAACTCTCAACAGGAGCTAGAACTTCCTTTTCCAAACCGCCCATGGTATCGGTACACCGTCTTACCAGTGGCTCCCTCGCTACGCCCTGAGGATAAAGCCGAGGGATACGCTCCCGAAATGTGCGTTCCTATCTCCCCAAACAAATCCCATCCGCGGGGACGTACGCCTCTGCGCACGGAGCCCGTATTCCCGTACGACAACTGCTATCACTGGGTGGAGTTTCAAACCGATATTTGTGTCCGTGCGCGACCGGAGAAGTTCGACCACCTCCGGGCTATTCACCTGCCCAGTGACGAACAGGTCGAAATGGGCTGTTATTGGGGAGAGGACGCCCGGCGCATGGATGTGTTGCAAAGTCAATGGCGAGCTGCTACTGGATGGCAAGACCCCGCTCCTCAGGTGAGCATCCATGTCCTGTGTTGTCAGGACGCAGACACTGACTGAATTCGCGGGGGAAAGCCTGACATATCAAAACGTGAAGTTCTCTTCAACCAGTATCAGGCTTCCGCGTCTGCATCGACATCATCGGTCAACAGCGGCAGCAGCTATGCGGATAGCGCGCTGAGCGACGAATCGGAAGACAGCGTTCACGCTCTCATGGGTATCTTCGCGGGCCCCGACCAAGACGTGGGCGTGCTTCCGCTTGTCGACTTGTGGCTTGACCTGGCCGACAACCTGAAGCAAGAAGACATCCCGGATCCACTTGAGTTTCTCAAAGAGCGCGACGCGATTGTGAAGTACGTCTGTTGTAATGGAGGAGACGTCAAGCGGAATTCTCACACATCCATGGGTGCCGTCAGCATAGTACAGGCTGCGCGGGAACGCGCCTACGCGGCTCTCAACGCTCCGCCTCCGACAACCACCCCCAAGCCCGAGACCGCGCCTGCGCAGCAGCGCGAGGCCGACTCGGAAGCTGGAGAGGTAAAACCGGAGGACTCCACACAAAGTCGTAAGTCCTTCGCTGTCATTTCATTGATCTGCGAGCCCTCATAGCTAAACGCGCGCTCTGTAGTTCTTCGAATGCCGAAACTTCTGCGTAAATGGAGCTCGGGCTTCAAGGCTCTGAAGAATCGGGTTCGCAAGTTTCGAATCGTACGTACACCCTCTATACCCGCATAGCCGTTACCATCTTTCCACTCTGTGTTGTAATCTGTGTAGACTGTTTCTTTCGAATATATCGGATGTGGGATCGATGCAGTATACCGTAGACGCTGCATCCCAAAGGCCGCGTCGATATGTGTGCTAAGGGGGATCTGAACGACCTACCAATGGTGGCGGACGTGCTCTTCGCACACGATACATCTCTGCAGACGGCACGGTGACCGCTATTCGATCCACGTATCTCCGGTGCACTCCGGTGCATTGCTGGCAGTAACCGTCAGGGCTGTCTGTACATCAACAAAAGGCATTCCGCGCTGCGAACGCGTTCCTCAGTCTGAACACTGCCGCGTAGCGGTAGCGGCGAATAGTTGTCTCCCGCCGAAGGTCATGACAGAATCTAATCTTATCTCTTCGGGGCAACACCATCCTCTGCTACCCTGTGCGCCTATTCCCTTCTCCTCTTGCCATCCCACCATCTGGAGGACTCGCTTGCATCGAAATCGGCATATCAGCATACGCTCTCTTGGTTTAATGATGCACTTCGTCATATGGAACGTCTTGCATGTATCTTGGCTATTTCTGGAAAGGTAGTTGTCTAGTCACATCGCGAAGTGCAATAGAAGATGGTACCAGGGATTTTTTTGCTGGATACGGTGAGCTCATCGATCCATCTATCCGTCCGACCAGGAGTATGAGCGCCGAAAGCCTACCCAAGACTACCGATACAAGGCATCGATAGTCAACTTCTTTTGGTGAGGCCGGCCTCATGCTCGAAGAAGGTACGCTAGGAATATTGTCGCCGCTCCCGTCACGCGAAAAGGTCCCTATCATCGGCGAAGCTCAGGCTCGACCATCACAGAAGCATGGTATGAATGGTATCAGGGTTCAGCGAGATCAGAATTCTCATCTGCTTCGCCCAACGTACGAACATTGGGGACAATAGGCTCCCATTGTTCTCACGAGAACAAGACGGCGATTTTACGATGTGCGTACAGTGGTTTCTGGACATCCACACTGGCCGACAGGCACAAATGTGGTCGCGTAGTCTAGTCTCGGAAACAGGGTCTTATTGTATTTCCGTGGTTACGTGCGGGCCCTGCGATACGCCCTTGCCTGAGGCACCTTCCGACTCGGACAAGATGCTGCGCTCCTACTCCGAACATTTCTATCCCCTCCCGGAATCTTGCTCATCTCTCTGCTACCCAAGCCACCTGCTAGCATCGCAGTCCGACTTCCCTTGAATCCGATAACGGTGCACGCATGTGCAACATGCAACTCCATCTCGAACAACCACCCTCCAACTCGGAGAGAGCTTCAGTATTCTTCAGCCCGAACGCAGGCTCCTACGCTGTGATTCGCATGAATCCAGTCGCCATGGTCCAAGACCTCAACGACCCGGAAGCCCTATCCGCTGCGGAAGCACTACAAACCCAGGCGTACGTAGTATATCTCAAAAATGTGCGTTTCTTCGGCACGTCTTCAATCAACTTTCAAAATCTTACGATACTTCCATAGGAACTTGAACTCCCATTTCCAAACAAGCCGTGGTATCGCTACAAGATCTGTCCAATAGCCCCTTCACTGCGAGCAGAGGACGAAAGCGAAGGGTACGCCGCGGACATGTGCGTCCCTATCTTTCCGAACACATCACACCCCCTTGGACGTACCCCCGTGCGCACGGAGCCGGTCTTCCCATACAACAATTGCTATCACTGGGCTGAGTTCAAGACGGACATCCGCGTCCGCGCACGACCAGAACAGTTCGACGAGCGGAAGGCTATCTTGTTGCCTTCTAGTGAGTGTCACATGATGGAAACTTGCTTAGGAGAGGACATCCCGCGTATGGATGAATTGCGGAGTCAATATCGGGTCGCTACCGGGTGGAAAGCCCCTACCATGCAGGTGAGTATCATTGTTTGCGCTCTCATGATCATCAAATAATGATATACCGTGGCAAAGCCTGAACTGTCAGGTAGCGAAGAGTCTCTCGGCCGTCATCAGACATCTGCGTCGGCCTCTACATCATCGGTCGATAGTGGCAGCAGCTATGCGGATAGTGCCCTGAGCGATGAGTCTGAAGACAGCGTGAACGCTCTCATGGAGATCTTCGCGGGGCCCAACCAAGACTTGGGTGTAGTTCCGCTCGTCGACCTATGGCTCGACCTGGCCGAGAACCTGAAGCAGGAGGACATTCCGGACCCTCTCGAATTTCTCAAAGAGCGCGACACCATCGTGAGGTACGTCTCTTGCCATCCAGCAAACGCTAGGCGGAATGCTTACTCATTTATGGCCGCCGACAGCATAGTACAGGCTGCGCGCGAACGCGCCTACGCGGCTCTCAACGCCCCGCCTCCAGCAACGACTCCCAAGCCTGAGACCGCGCCTGCGCAGCAGTGCGATCCGGACTCGGAAGCTGGAGAGGTACAAGCGAAGGGTTCCACACGAAGTCGTAAGTCCTTCGCTGTCATCTGTACACTCTGTGAGCGTTCACAACTAAACGTGCGCTCTCTAGTTCTTCGGATGCCGAAACTGCTGCGTAAATGGAGCTTGGGCTGTAAGGCTCTGAAGAACCGGGTTCGCAGGTTTCGAGTCGTACGTACGCCCACTATACCCGCGTAGCATCCTTCCACTCTGTATTGTATTCTGTGTAGACTGTTTCTTTCGAGTGTATCGTAGATGCTGCATCCCAAAAGGCCACCTCGGCACAGTGTGTGATGTGTGCTAAGAGGTATCTGTAAGAGTTGTCTGTACACTAATGAAGGGCTTTCCGTGCTGCGAACGCAGTCATATACCACGTAAGTAGCGGTTGGGGCGACTGTCTCTCGCTGTGGGTCATGACAGAATCTAATCTTATCTCTTCGGCGCAACAAAGTAACGGGATCCCTGCCGCTATGGGCGCCTATTACTTTCTCCTCTTGCCATGCCACCATCTGGAGGACTCGCTTGCATCGACGTCCGCATATCATCATACACTCTCTTAGCTCAGACATCCACTCTTCGGTTGAAACGTCCTGCGTGTATCTTGGCTACTTTTGGAAAGGTAGTTGTCTAATCGCATGGAAGATGGTACTGGGGATTTTTTTGCTAGATACGATGAGCTTTCACGTCTGCATCGTCCACGTACGAACATCGGGGACAATAGGCTCCGTTGTTCTCACAAGAACAAGACGGCGTGCGTACGGCGGTATCTGGACGTCCACACTGGCCAACGGGCACAAATGTGGTCGCGTAGTCTAGACTGGAAACAAGGTCTTATTGTATTCCGTGGTTACGTGCGGGCCCTGCGGCCTGCGATACGCCCTTACCCGAGGCACCTTCTGACAAGATGTCGCGGTCCCTCTCCGAACATATTCTATCCCCTCCCGTAATCTCGCTCATCTCTCTGTTACCCAAAGCCATCTGCTAGCAGCCCAGTCCGACTTCCCTCGAATCCGATCACAACGGTGCACGCCTGTGCGATATGCAACTCCATCTCGAACAGCCACTCTCTGAGAGAGCTACGACAGTTTATTTTAGTCCCAACTCTGGCACTTACGCAGTGATTCGTATGAATCCAGCCGCTATGGTTGAAGACCTAGACGACCCCGAAGCTCTAGCCGCCGCGAGCGCCATGCAAACCCAAGCGTATCTCGTATATATCAAAATGGTGCGTGTTTTCCAGGTGTTACATTTCAGCTTCAACGCCGTGATTTGCAGCACCCTCATGATACTATCACAGGAACTGGAGATTCCGTTCCCCGGCAAACCTTGGTATCGCTACAAGGTCTGTCCGATAGCGCCCTCGCTGCGGGCTGAGGATAAAGACAGAGGGTACGCCCCGGACATGTGCGTCCCCATCTTTCCGAATGCATTCCATCCCTTGGGACGCACTCCGATACACACGGACCCGGTCTTCCCGTACGACAATTGCTATCACTGGGCGGAGTTCCACACGGATATCCGCGTTCGGGCGCGACCTGAACACTTTGACGAGCGGCGAGCTACCATGTTGCCCTCTACGGAGTATGGGAAGATGGACGACTATGTGGGAGAGGACATCCCGCGCATGGATGAGCTGCAGAGGCAACATCGAGCCGCCACCGGATGGCATGCTCCCCCCGTGCAGGTGAGCATGATTCTCTCGTCGATGTCAAGTGCTCATCCACGGCGGATGATAGCCTGTGCTATCGAGTCATGAGGAGTCTCTCCACCGTTATCAGACGTCTGCGTCGGCTTCCACATCGTCGGTCAATAGCGGTAGTAGTTACGTGGACAGCGCTTTGAGCGATGAGTCTGAAAACAGTGTGGACGCTATCGTTGACATCTTCGCGGGGCCCAAGCAAGACGTGGAGGCGCTTCCACTCGTCGACCTATGGCTTGAGCTCGCCGAGAACCTGAAGCAAGAAGACATCCAGAACCCTCTAGAGTTCTTCCAGGAGTGTGACGCCATCAAAAGGTATGTCTCGAGCAATCGGCGGAGCATTAGGAGGAACTGTCACTGACCTGCGGTCACCGCCAGCGTAATACAGGCCGCGCGCGAACGGGCCTATGTGGCTCTCAACGCCCCGCCTCTAGAAATGACCTCCAAGCCTGATCTGGAACTGGCACAGCCGCACGAAGCCGAAGTTCAAGAGGTCCAAACAAAGGGTGCAACGCGAAGCCGTGAGTCATTCTTTGTCGCATGTTTACTCTGTGAACCGTCTTAGCTGAAAGGGCTCTCGCTAGTTCTTCAAATGCCGAAAGTTTCGTGGAGGTGGAGCTCGGGTTTCAAGGCGCTGACAAACCGAGTTCGAAGGTTTCGCGTCGTTCGTACACCCTCCGTGACCGTGTAGTCATGAGCCTCATCCTACTCAGTATTGACACTGCTTCTTTCGATTGTATTGGATATGGACATACCCACGCGGTATATGCGGAAGGTGCGCGGCCAAGGCTAGACACATGTGCTGAGAGAGACTTGAATGAGCTACCAATGGGCGCGAACGTGCTCGTCGCACATCAAATGCGGACCGTGCGACTGTTACTCGATATATGGATGCCCCAACGGATATGATAGCCTGAGGACCGTGCTCGAAGCACGACAAGCAATCCATTGCTCTCCTTGTACGGACGGCATTGAGAGGTACCGCCAATGCTGAACTGCAGCCTTTGCGCGAGCACACTTTCTTGAAACGTCGAGACGACGCCGGAATGACTGAGGGATACTCGTCTCGCGCCGAGGTAGTGAGCTGGTCCGAACCTTTCATGCGCATCTCGCGCTTCGGGTTCAGCTTTGTAGGCCCAGATGGCGCGTTACACAGGAATATAGTCGCCGCTGCTTTGCGCAAGGATGTCGGCTTGTCGTTAGGTCCCACACGTAGTGTGATCGGGCGGCGTGTGCGCATGCGCGCGCACGCAAGGATAATCTATGACGAGGCGAAAACCAATTCATTATAGAGGACGACGCGGTACGGAAGAGAGAACATGAAGGCCAAGCTCCCCAGGCGTATATGGTGGCAGCCGTTTCGCAAGTCGTTGTTGGACTCACCTACGGTATGCCGCATCAATTCCACGTCCAGAGATACACTCGGAAGACACAGTCTATACAGATTACAATACAGAGTAGAAAGATGCTCGCAATCATACGGGTGCCGTGGCCGTACGAACGCCGACTCGAAGCCTGCGAACCTGGTTCCTCAAAGTGCTCAAGCCCGAGCTCCATTTACGCAGAAGTTTCGGCATTCGAAGAACTAAGGAACGCACGTCCAGTCAAGACGGCCCGCAGAGTGTACGAAATGACGGCGAAGGACTCACAACTTCGTGTTGAACCCTTCGGTTTTACTTCCCCAGCTTCCGGGTCGGCTTCGCGCTGCCGCGCAAGTGCGGTCTCAAGCTTGGGGGTCGTTGCTGGCTGCGAAGCGTTGAGAGCCGCGTAGGCGCGTTCGCGCGCAGCCTGTATTATGCTGGCGGCAGATGAATGAGAATTTCGCTTGACATCACGGTTGCAATAGACGTACCTAACAACCGCGTCGCGCTCTTTGAGGAACTCGAGTGGATCCGGGAGGTCCTGTTGCTTCAGGTTTTCGGCGAGGTCGAGCCACAAATCGACAAGCGGAAGCACACCCACATCCTGATTGGGCCCCGCAAAAATTCCCATGAGAGCGTGGACGCTGTCTTCCGACTCGTCACTCAGATAACTGTCTGAATAGCTGCTGCCGCTGTCGACCGATGATGTCGATGCCGATGCGGATGTTTGATACTGGTGGAGGGGGTCTTCACATTTTGTGACCACAGGCTTTCTCCCCGCGTATTCAGTCAGCGTTCGCATCCTGGCAATCAGGACTGTCAATGCGCACCTGAGGGTCGGGGTCTTGCCATCCAGTAGCAGCTCGCCATTGACTCTGCAACTCAATCATGCGGGGTGCGTCCTCTCCCCAGTGGCAGCCCATTTCGACATACTCGTCACTCGGCAGCCGAATAGCCCGCCGCTCATTGAACTTCTCCGCTCGTGCACGGACACGAATATCGGTCCGGAACTGCGCCCAGTGATAGCAGTTGTCGTATGGGAATACGGGCTCCGTGCGCAGAGGCGTACGTCCCCGCGGATGGGATGTGTTCGGGAAAATTGGAACGCACATATCGGGAGTGTATCCCTCGGCTTTGTCCTCGGCTCGTAGCGAGGGAGCGATTGGACAGACGGTGTACCGATACCACGGCCGGTTGGGAAAGGGAAGTTCTAGCTCCTGTCGGGGGTGTGGAGAATCACGACATCGGCATTGAGCTAAAACGTGTGAAAACACTCACGTATTCGAGGTATACGAGGTATCTCTTCGTTTGTAGGGCTTCCGCGGCGACCAGAGCTTCTGGGTCGTTGAGGTCCTCGACCATAGCGACTGGATTCAAACGAATCACAGCGTAGGTACCTGTGTTTGGACTGAAGAATACCGTCGTGGTGCACTCCGGGAGTTGCTGGTGGCGATCGAGTTGCATATTGCACAGGCGTGCACTGTTACCGTGTTTGAGGGAAGTTGGAGTGGCCGTTGTTGGCAGATAAGCTTGGGTTACAGAGAGTGGGAAGGGGATCGAAAAGGGACAGATTTCGTTCGTAATGAGTACGCGGCACCTTATCAGGGGCTGGGGTGCCTCAGGCGATGGTGCGTCGCAGGACCTGCACGTAACCAGCCGTAACCGCAGAAAACAATAAGATCTTGTCTTCCAATCCGCACTACGCAACCACATTCAACGCGCCTGTTGGCTGATGTAGACGTTTAGATGTCGCCGTACGCACGTTGTGAGATGCGCCATCTTGTTCTCGTGAGAACAAAAGGAGACTGTTGTCCCAGATGTTCGCTAGGCATCGAGGCACCAGTACCAAACCGCCCGTCTTGCAAATTTCTAAACAAGCACGTTCCAGCCATGCTTTTGTGGCTGTCGGGTCAGAGCTCCGCCGATGATGAAGACCTCTTCGCATACTCAGGAGCGACGACAAGATTCCTAGCGCACCTTCTTCGAACATGATGACTGTCTCCCCGAAAGAAGCTGACGGTCAACGCCTTCAATCCGGGCCGTAGGTAGGAATGCAGCGCCCATGATCGGACGGGTAGAGAAATAGATGAGCTCACCGTACCTAGCGAAAGACTCCCTGGTATCATCCTTCATTGCATTTCGTGATACGATTTCATGACTACCCTTCCGCAAATGGCCGAGATAGTCTCAGAACGTTCCATAGGACGAGTGCACTGTTCAGCAAAGGACGTGTATATGTGGACTTCGATGCAAAGCAAGTCTGAGTCTTCCAGATAGTGACATGGCGAGAGGAGGAGATACTCAGGCGTATGCGGTTGATGTCAGTGGTGAGCGCCTTGGACAGGTCAAAAATAAGGGGTTGTAGGGGTGGGATGCGTCCGCGCAATTCTTCCGTTACAGTATGTCGCATCGAGGAAATGAGGAGGAGGAGGACTCAATGCGGCTGGGCGCGACCGTGGAGGTGACCATGGCAGGATCTAATCTTATCTTATAACAAATGGAGATCGTCGCTACCGACGCTGCCGGCGTCTATCACCTTCTCCCTCTTGCCACCATCTGGCAGACACACTTGCATCGAAGTCCGCGTATCACTATTGTCTTTTTGTGCTGAATGTTGCGCTGATCCGCGGAACGGCATGAGTATACTCCGAAACACTCTCTGAGGGAAAGCAAGTGTACAGTGTGTCAATGGATGATATCAGGTCGTCTTCTGTCGGGTCCGGTGAGTACATTCATCTCTCCGTTCATCCGATAGTGAGGGAGGTATACGCTGTGGTCACAGATTATAGCTTGAGCGTTGGATTAGAGACGTCCGGAGTGGTAAAGCTTACAGAGCTCGCAGTTTTCCAACTCACGGTTGTGAGCGGGGCGCGTCATCCACGACGTAAGGACATGGCCGAGGTGCTTCATCTGTGTGATGATCTCAGATGTCTGGCTTCGTTGTCCACCCGAGGTATCAATCTCAGACGACAATCAGAGCGGATGTTTCGATTGCGTTGCACAACGAGTATGGGAGACAATAGTCTTCCGTTGTTCTCACGAAAACAAGAGGGCGTGTCTCACGGGGTGCGTACGGTGGCATCTGGACGTCCACACCAGCCAACAGGCACAAATTCGGTCGCGGAGTCGAGATTCGGGGAACAAGGTCTTATTGTATGCCGTGGTTACGTGCTGGTCCTGCGATACGTCCTCGTTTGTGGCATCTTCTCACAAATTGCCGCACTCACATTACGAACCTGATCACCCCCTTCCCAGTATCCCGCTCGTCCCTCTGTTGCCTAAACCCATCCGCTGGCAGCGGCCACCCCGACTTCCCCCGAATACGATCACACTGCTCGCCTGCGCAATATGCAACTTGATTGCGTATGGCCACTCCCTGAGTATACCACAACGGTATTCTTCAGTCCAAACCCAGGTACCTACGCTGTGATTCGAATGGATCCAGTCGCCATGGTCAAGGAATTCAATGATCCTGAAGCCCTAGTCGCTGCGGAAGCCCTACAGACAAAGAAATACCTCGTATACCTTGATTTCGTGAGTGCGCTCGAGGATTAGAACCTAAGTGACGATGTCGTGATCACGTCAATTCCCGGCAGGAGATGGAGCTTCCTTTTCCCAACCGGCCATGGTATCGGTACACCGTCCTACCAGTCGCCCCCTCGCTACGCCCTGAGGACAAAGCCGAGGGATACGCTCCCGACATGTGCGTTCCCATCTTCCCAAACACATCCCATCCGCGGGGACGTACGCCCCTACGCACGGAGCCCGTATTCCCGTACGACAACTGCTATCATTGGGTACAGTTCCAAACCGACATTCGCGTCCGTGCGCGACCGGAGAAGTTCGACCAGCGCCGGGCCATTCACCTGCCTAGTGACGAACAGGTCGAAATGGGCTGTTATTGGGGAGAGGACGCCCTGCGCATGGATGAGTTGCAGAGTCAATGGCGAGCTGCTACTGGATGGCAAGATCCCGACCCTCAGGTGAGCATCTACGTCATGTTTTGTCAGGACGCAGACACTGACTGAACTCGCGGGGCAAAGCCTGGTTTATCAAAATATGAAGTTTCCTTCGACCACTGGCAGGATCAAGCGTCCCCGTCGGCATCCACATCATCGGTCGACAGCGGCAGCAGCTACGCGGATAGCGCGCTGAGCGACGAGTCGGAAGACAGCGTCCACGCTCTCATGGGCATCTTTGCGGGGCCCAATCAGGACGTGGGCGTGCTACCGCTTGTCGACCTGTGGCTTGACCTAGCCGACAACCTGAAGCAAGAAGACATCCCGGACCCACTGGAGTTCCTCAAAGAGCGCGATGCGATTGTGAGGTATGTCTCTTGCTATCGAGGGGACGCTAGGCGGAATTCTTACTCATTTATGGCTATCGCTAGCATAATACAGGCTGCGCGCGAACGCGCCTACGCGGCTCTGAACGCACCACATGCAAGAACGATCTCCAAGCCTGAAACGACGCGAGCGCAACCGCGCGAGGCCGAAGTCAAGGAGGTCAAACCAAGGGGATCAACGCGAACTCGTGAGTCGCTCGCTGTGACCTCTGCGAGACGTCGTATCTGAATGTACGCTCGCCAGTTTTTCGGATGCCGAAGCTTGTGCGAAAGTGGAACGAGGGCCTTAAGGGTCTGACAAACCGACTCCGAAGGTTCTGGTTCCTAGCCTTTCGTGAACCATCCGGACCCGTGTAGCCACGAGTATTGAATGGCTTGGAATTGTGAAAACGAGTGCATAGGTAACGCGGAACGCGGAGGTTGTGTATAGTGTATCACGTAGGTTGCAGCGATGAATGTGCTGATAGACATCAACAAAGACAGGCCACACGCGTGTTTGTCATAGAATCTACCTTTGCCAATTTCTCGACTGCTACTCGATGTACATGTACGGACAACCCCCCGGTATAAGGCAAGCATGACGGGCGCGCTCGAAGCACGCGATTTGTGGCTCTCGATATGCAGGTAGCCCTTATAAATGTTGTCAGCGACGCACTGGAGACATGGCACAGATTTAAATTGTGCGCGAGCGTATTCTCAAACGATCCCGCGATCGCTGGTGGACACTCGGGCTATCTCGCGCCGACTCGGCCGAGCATGTAGTGGACCAGTCCGAACGCTTCATACAGATCTCACTCTTCGACTTCGGCTCGCAGTATGCCCTTCGACGCCTTGCGCATGGAGGTTGAAAGCCTGCTGGCAGTGCGAGACAGGATCGCGTGGGCCCAGAACAAGGCCCGAGTCCTATTGTCTTCCGTCGTTACGGTCTTGTTCTACCATGTTCTACGTTAGGGCCTCTGTTGGCAAACGGTATCTCTCGATAAGGTGCTGCGCGAGTCCTGGCACTAAGAGCAACGTCGCATCCCTTGCCCTCGCCCGCCTCCTGTCATCTTGCTCGTCATCCCGCAAACCTATCTCCTGGCAGCCCACACCAACTTTACCACCTAGCTACGATAGCGAACTCACCTGCGCGATATGCATCAGCCACTCACCGACGCTGAGAGAGCTATGACGGTATTCTTCAGCCCAAATACGAGTACCTATGCTGTGATTCGCATGAATCCAATCGCCATGGTCAAAGATCTCCACGACCCAGAAGCCTTGGCCGCAGCGGAGGGCCTGCAACCCAAGGCGTACCTCATATATATTGATTATGTGGGTATCATCAAATCTCTGTCGTGCTGCTCCAAGCTCAAGACTCACTCTGGGAACAGGAATTGGAGCTTCCGTTCCCCAACAAACCATGGTATCGTTACGACGTCAGTGCCATAGCGCCTAGTTTGCGGGCGGAGGACGTAGACGAAGGATACGCCGCGGACATGTGCGTGCCCATCTTTCCGAATACCTCCCACCCTCTGGGGCGAACCCCGGTGCGCACGGAGCCGGTCTTCCCGTACAGCAACTGCTACCACTGGGCGGAGTTCAAGATGGAGATCCGTGTCCGTGCACGACCGGAACAGTTCGATGAGCGAGAGGCCATCTTGTTGCCTGATGCGGAGTGCGAAAAGTTGGAAGGATACTTGGGGGAGGACATCCTGCGTTTGGGTCAGCTGCGGCGTCAATATCGGGCTGCTACTGGATGGCAGCCCCCCGCTGCGCAAGTGAGTGTCGTCGCTCTACTCCTGACACTTACCAATTAATGATTTCTGACGAACGAAGCCTGGGATGCCGGATTACGGAAAGTCCTTCGACCACCACCCGACATCTGCATCGGCCTCCACGTCAACAGTCGACTCCAGCAGTAGCTACGCGGACAGTGCCCTGAGCGATGAGTCGGAGAATAGCGTGGACGCCGTTATGGATATCTTCTCCGGGCCGAACGGAGACATGGGTGTGATTCCGCTTGTCGACCTGTGGCTCGACCTTGCAGGGAACCTCAAGCAAGAAGATATCGCAAGCCCTCCCGAGTTCCTCAAAGAGCGTGACGCTATTGTGAGGTACGCGTCTTTAGTAATTAGCGTAACAAGAAGCGAAAACTCTACTAACATGCGACTATCGCCAGCATTATACAGGCGGCGCGCGAACGCGCATACGCGGCTCTGAACGCTCCGCTTCCAGGAGTCGCCCCCCAGCTTGTGCAGCAGCGCGAGGCCGACGTTGGCGAGCCAAAAACGAAGTGTTTAACGCGAAGTCGTGAGTCGCTCGTTGTCGCCTGTATGTTCTATGAGTTGTCGTTGCTGAACGTTCGCTTTCTAGTTCCTCGAATGCCGAAGCTTGTGGGGAGATGGAGTTTAGGCCTGAAGGCCCTGACGAATCGGATTCGCAGGTTTCGAGTCGTTCGTACGCCATCTGCACCTGTATAGTCGTGAGCTAGACTGCTTCTTTCGGATGTATTGGGCGTAGAAGAACGCGGGAACGAAGGCCACAGCAGTCAATGTCCTATGCAATAGCTACCAAGGACGCGGACATGCTCGCCGCATCTGATTTACCTCTGCAAAATGCGAGACTGCTACGCCATGTATGGACAACCCCTGCGTACATAGGGAGCCCAAGGAATGTGCGCAAAATACGACCACCAAACCATCCCTGTCGTGGTACGAGCAACCCTTACAGATGACGTCAGGGATGGACTGGAGACACGCAAAAGAAATTTACACACTTGAACTGCGAACTATGCCCGAGCATATTCTCCTCGAACGACACGGCGATGACTGGGGCTTACCTATGTTTCGCCGAGCCTGGTCGGGTAGTGAGCTTGCTGAAACGCTCGATGCGCATCTCGATCTTCGGCCTCGGCTCCGCGTCTCACAGCGGCATTCCCTTTATCTATCTGCGGTGCAGGGACGTCGAGGGGAGGGACCACTGGCAGTGAGATTCGGCGGTGGGGGCGCGTGTGGACGCACGCGCAGATCGACGATGCATCCCGGCACTCCGAGTCGTCGCCGAGAGTCCTCGGTATTGACAGCGTCCAGCGTCCCCGTGCACGTTCCCTACAACAACGAGCTCGTTCGCGTCCGAGAGAGATGCAGACACGGGCGAGCGGCGCAGACGCTGCAAGTTGTTGGACACGTGTAGACGCGTGAGGCGCAGCATTTCTATCGTCGCGTCCAAGGGAGCGGCTTCGTGCGACATAAGGGTGAGAACTTCACCTGCATTTATATATTTTCCGGCACTATTCGTACTGTTCGGACAGTAAAGCGGCGGGATGTTGCCGCTGGGAATCCAACTTGGCAATGATTTTGAACAGTGCTCGAGGGTGAGCAATTGAGCGATTGAGCTGAGCTTTGATGAAAAGAGGCCCCGAGGACAGAGTCACCAATAAATGCCATGGTGATAAGTATAAGGTCTGCCCAAGTACTGCTCGGGGATGTGGATGAGGAGGAAGAGAAGAATGTAGCCGCGCGAAACGCGACTACGACTTCGAGAAACCAGATCTTATCTTATCGCCTCATGGCGAAAAAGGCTACAGCACCCATGCTGCTGGCGTTTGATACGTTTTACCTCTTGCTACCCACGTGTCTAGAGCAGATGCGCTTTCTTTGAAGTCCACATACCAACGTACAACCTCTTTGCTAAAATCTGCACACATCAACATATCTGGAGCGTAATAGTGCAAGTCTAGTATCGAGTCGCGTAGCGGAAGGCGCCGCACCCAAGGATAAACACTAGGATATCTTTCACCCAGCCTTACGGTGAGCTCATTCAATTCTCTTCCCCATCCGACCATGCGTGTGGCCTACCCAGGGCCTACCCTGCGCTTATATGTAAGTCTTTGGGTCGAAAAATGCTGACAGTAATCTTCTTTCAGTGCGCATGCTCGAAGAACGGTATAGACGCCGCGCCAGAAACCCTGTCATCGCTTCGGACATCGCGACTAGGAGGCCTTCATCATTCGCACCACTCATGGACGATACTCACAGGAGCATATCTGGAATGCACTTGCATCTCGAGGCGCCAAAGGCCAGTAAGGTAAACGCTTACTGGGCTTCGTGGCGTTCATGCTCATCGCCGAAATCCTTCCCCTGTCCGACGTGTTCTACCCAATACCGCACATGACCAGTACTATACCTCGAACTGAAGCGATGTCGAAATATCACTAGACGGCAAGATGAACATCGTCTTCTCACTCGTGAGCGGTCGGCCTCGAGCGCGATCCCGCAAAAATCGGCCATGCGGCGCAGGTCCGCTCGGGGCCGAAGCACCTGCGCTACGTGGTGTTCGGTGCGTCAAAGTTGCAGTAGTTAATCGCGAGCGGCGCGCACAGCGTCCTTGAGGACGTCACTGATGCATGACTGGCCGCACTCATGGACTCAGTACGGTTCTGTGCACGCGGGGTCGTAATGAGTCACTGAGTGGCGTGGGGACTTGTGCGATGTGCTTACTTCATACAGTGATCTCAGATATCCATGACCGTGTTGATCGTACAAGGCATGGGCCCAGATGGAAACCAGATGGAATGTACGTGTCGCCCAGAGAACTTCCGAGAATCAGACAATTGTCTTCCGTTGTTCTCTCATGCAACAGAGGGCGTCTGGACGCCTGTATCCATGTAGAACAATAGTATCTTGTTCTCGACTGCATCATGTGCGTATCTGTGTACTTGTCGTTGAGGTTAGGCTGATCCTGCGCTACGGCCCTTGTCGATGGGCTTTCATAACATGATATTGCGTTTTCAAGCATCATTGAACCCCCACCGTCTGCCTCCTGTTATCTCCTCTATTCCACTCGCCGCTAAGAGCAATTGCCCCCGATAATCCATCCTCCCACCTGCGCACGAGAGCAGATTACACCTCAGCAGCATGGCGTACGAATTGACACCCGCTGAGCTAGCCAATACAGTATTCTACAGCCCCAACGCGCGTGGATACGCCGTTATTCGCATGAATCCGGTCGCCATGGTCAAACATCTCAACGACTCCGAAGCCCTATCCGCCGCGGAAGCTCTGCAGACCAAGGCGTACCTCGTATATCTCCATCTGGTATGCGTTATTCTTTTATTCCTGCTCCTCATGATCGAGATCCTTATGATATCTCTCATAGGAAGGGGGGCTCCCCTTCTCAGCCGGGGAACGGGGCTATGGCTACGTGGTCTATCCGATCGCGCCCTCGCTGCGAGCGAAGGACGAAGAGAAAGGGTACGCCGCCGACATGTGCGTCCCCATATTTCCGAACACATCCCACCCTTTGGGGCGCACCCCGGTGCACACGGAGCCGGCCTTCCCGTACAGCAATTGCTATCACTGGGCGATGTTCAATACGGAAATCATGGTCCGCGCGCGACCGGAACAGTTCGACGAGCGACACGCAACTAAGTTGCCTTTTACGGAGCGCAGACAGATGGAAAGATGTTTGGGAGAGGACATCTCGCGTATGATAGAGCTGCGCAGTCAACATCGGGCTACTACTGGATGGCAAGCCCCGCCCGTGCAGGTGAGCATGATGATTTCTACTCTCATTATCATCGACGACTGATCTACGGCCACCAAAGCTCGAGAATCTGTATAGCGAAAAGTCCTTCCACCATCGTCAGACGTCTGGGTCATCCTTCACAGCATCAGTTTGCAGCTTCACAATCAGCACTTGGAGCGAAGAGTCGGAAGAGAGCGTGGACTCCGTCATGGAGATCTTCGGGGATCCCGACGATGTTGTGACGCCGCTCGTCGACCTATGGCTTGACCTCGCCGAGAACTTGAAGCAGGAAGACATCCCGGACCCTCTCGAGTTCTTTAAAGAGCGCGATGCCGTCGTGAGGTACGTCTCCAGTGATTGGTTCGGTACGGGACGGAATTGTCACTGATTTGCGTGTGCCACCAGCATAATACAAGCCGCGCGCGAACGCGCCTACGCGGCTCGGGACGCTTCGCATGCCGGAGCCAATTCCAATCATGAGACTGCACTTACGCAGCAGCGCGGGACAGAAGCTGGAGAGGTAAAAACGAAGGGTTCAATACGAAGTCGTGAGTCGCTCGCTGTCGTTTTGAGCATACCTTGTGAGCTGTAGTAACTGAGCGTACGTTCGTTAGTTCTTCGAATTCCAAAGCTTCCGCGGAAGTGGAGTTCGAGCTTCGATGTTTTGATCAACCGAGCGCGAAGGTTGAGTCAGATTGTTCGTGCTACATACATCCGCGGGGTAGTTGTTAGCGCTTCACTACTACGGATATGATGATAGCCTAGATTTATTGCTAGCTCGCGATAAGAATCTCAGGAATAGATGGAGAGAACGCTTCAGTACGGTAGTATCAAACTCAGAATGTGCGATGGCTGCGAATAAGTGTGGTCCAACCGCCGCCCCGAGCCTCAGTGCGGCGAGTGGGAGACAGGTTGCATCTAATCTTATCGCGCGTTCCGGCGAGTGAACGCTTGAAGCTTGAGCCTCAGCGCATCCGCTCCGGCGTCTACTTCACTCACTTTCAGCTCCCCACGACTCCATTATTGTTTTTATGGTGTTCCCACAAGTTGCTGCTGACTGTCGTGCGTGTCTATGCCCTCAAGTCCTCCATCCTGCGGTGATCGATATGACTTGAGACCGGTAGCGTGCACATCTCCCTAGCACAGTTGCTCGATGTCTGACCCCCTGATCAGGGTTTTCTCATGGCCGTCGGCGTAGCTCTGCTTCGACGAAATGTAAGTACTCCTTGCATTTACAGCTTATTCAATGCGCTCATATCACTCTTCTCCTTATATCGTGTTAATTGCGCATTTGAACTTCGTGCTCAGCCTCTGCGGACTCTATTTTGCCGATGCACGGCGCATGGACTAGAGTGAACTCACGCTGCACTGGTTCGGTATCAATTTCCACAACATCTCCATTCACATGATCGTCAGCAACATGAGCGTGGCGCTCCGTTATCTTCAGATTCAGGCCTTGGCGCAGGCAATGAGGCCGCGCCAGGTGCGATGTCACTGGATGCATCTGACCACGAATTCCAGTCGGAGTGGACGGACACGATACCGCAGTATCATCATCAAGACCCGTCTACCCCTGGCTTGATGAGCCTGAGAGGGGGTATGACCCACGTCGTTGAGAGGGTGGTGCAGAATAGGACGCTGCAGGTCAGTCTGGCGAATATATCAGGCCCTGATACAAGTCGTTTCACCACAGCGACCCGCAGATCGAGGCTCCAGCCGGAAAAAGGACCGGCCGTAGTAGTCAAACAAGCGATGCGACTGCCTACTCCCTATGATGAACATGCGATAGTCAAACGTCACCTCCTACCACACTGCTGCGTATCCTCAATCCCGTGGTCTCCGCGTGCAATCACACCTGTGGCTGCATCTTGAACTCAAATATGATATTGACAGATGTGAACGGCAACGTTCGTTCTGCGCTCGGTACTTCATACCAAGAAGGACGTCAGCTGCCACTCTGGAGTGGGAGCCCGATTCCGTGCGTAGGCGCATGACGCACCACCGGAGCACATCGACACCCCGCAGGTGAGTACGACCACATCGGACCGTGTGGTTGAGAAGATTCTTCGGATGTTCATCCCCCGAGCCGTAGTTAGAGCCTCGTACAGTCGTATATTCTTTCGCGGCGGTATTTGCACGTCAGTTTTGGTGTCCTGCAGGCTGTCCAGCCTCGCCACTGTGGCTCTGCTATTTCGCTCAGGGCCAGCCTGCCCGTGCTCTCTGCGTTCACCTGAGAACTTGAGCGGGATTGTGAGAGTGCCTCACATATGTAGACGAGTAGCGTGACTCTAAATGTGCGTGATCCCATGCCACGGAACGGTGTGGGGGAATGGGCGCTCATATCAGCTTCTCCGCACTTCTTTCGCTCAGCGCCGGCAGTGTGGCTAGGAAGCACTGAAGATTCCAAGGCCGCCATCCAAATTCCCGACATCCATCTGCGCCCATGCCAGACATACGGTAAACACCCCGGGCACTTAGCATCCGTCCTTCGCGAGCAGATGTGCGTCCGGCCCTGCGGAACCGTGGGAGCCTTGCAGATCAGATGGCGCCCGCCGTATACTATATGTCTAGCAGTTTAAGATGCAACTCGAGGACCAATCACGCTCTGTGCTTTCTCCCCCCGATCTGTGGTTTATCTACGCGCTGTCTACGGCAAGCGTGTCGAAGAAATTGCGCAAGGATGTCAGGAGCAGATTCTCCGACTGCACAAGGGATTATTGCCCACTACCCTCGGCTGTGCGTATCTTGTCTTTCACCGTTCTATCATCGGATGTGGATCTTGATTTTTTCTTTCATGCAGACTAGCTGAGAACTACTGCATCGTAGCATCATCTAGTACGCTTTCGAGAATATCCTTCTATCTGAGGATGTACTCAAGCGATGCACCCTTCCCTTGACAGCGCTCTTGTGGTTTGACTTCGTGTTGACGCTCCCGGATGAGTACCGCAGAATATGGAGGCGAAAGTTCACAGGAGCGACAGTGATATACCTCTTGATACGATACGTTGCGGTCATCGAGAGGATATTTTTTGTGCTCGAGGTCCTCGTTTGGAAATCCAGTAATCAGGTGAGCTGCTATGGTTTGCATGCGACATTCATGTAACTGACCCTGCCTCAGACGTTCGTTTTTGTGCCATGACGTCATGGGCAACGCTTATTTGTTGTATAGATGCGGTATCATCACGCACACCGACGACGTGCTGACTATCCTCAACTACCTCTCGTTCACCGGTAACTTGCCGACCCGCTTTATCCCATCCGAGCTGTATCGATGATAGTACCGATTTCCCCGTGCAGCGTTCACTGCGTTGCGACTGTACGCGGTATGGGAGAGAGATTGGAAGCCCTTGCTGGTGGTGCTCCCCCTCAGCCTAGTAAGGCCAATTCTCCTCATAGTGAGTCGCAATCCAAGACAAGAGCCCAGAGCATATTCGAATGACAACTCCTCCAGTACGAAAGCGCGCACTATGTTCCCTTCCAAGGCGGGCCGCCGTTTGGGTGTTTCGAGTTTAGTTTCGTTTCGGACGCCGACTTATCCAAGTAAGCTTTCTGTCTCCCTCTTGTCATCACATGCATCACAACTGGCGCTGACGCCTTTGAAGCTGTAAGTAGCAGTAAATCGGTGCAGACTTCATCAATCTCGAGAGAACTGACCGGATAACTCCTCAGTCTCTATCGCAGCGAGGGCTACAACAGTGGTAGTGGATTGCATCCTCATTGTCTTCACGTGGATAAAGACGTTCAGCATAAACCGGGACTCGTTCAGGATGGGTTTCCGCACTCCGTTAGCGACGTTGCTCCTGCGTGATGGTGAGCCCAGCCTGCAATCATTCCCTAATTTATATTCTGATTGCGGCGATGTGTTAGGAACGGCATACTTCTTGTACGATTGTCTGTGCTCGATGTTTCCACTCCGGCGCTGAATGATACTCGGGGCAGGATCTCACTGATCGTTGAGATTGTCACTATTGTCTCCAACAGCGTATGTTCTATACATTTGATATTCGTCTATCTCCACCAGCTTATACTCACTTATTTATTCGTTTAGATGGGCGAGGTATGTATCAATACGCCGCCCGCGGCACCTCTACATTGGCGTTGACAATCTTCTGCAGGACAACACAGTGTGGCTTGTCTGGCCTTACTTTGAGCAGGTGTACGTCCCGCCCCTATTGGTATGAAGCAGCTCTCCGTACACTCACACGCCGTTTCACTCCCAGACTCACCGTGATATGCTTCTCGCGCTTCATGCTCGACCTGCGCGGAGTCTACTTCGCGGGGTGTGATGGGCGCGAGGGCGATACGACGCTGCACAGCCTGCATCTGTCCGATGTCAAGTTCGAGGGCATCACGTCCACGATCATCGGAAACCTCGGCTCTACCACTTTCAGCACGCAAATCCAGATCCCTACGCCGGAGCATACGCACGGGGACACGTTGTGTCCTAGTGGACCAGTGCACTCGCTCGAGCAGAGATACGCATGGGAGTGGCGCGATGAGGAGGTTGAGTTGAGCGACGACCCGTTCAGGACGGGCTTCCAGAGCTCTGAAAAGCCACCAGTGTTCGTGGTGTCCGAGACAGGAGACACTGAAATGGCGGATGGGATGGAAATTCAGGTGAGCGATCATCTTTTACTATGGGAAATGCTCGCCTCTGACTGGCCCATCGCTGGCATGTTCGCAGGAGATTCAAATTGCGAATATCTCATCTGTGTAAAATAGTTTCAGGTGATTCGCACATCATGTGCTGAGAAGACATGAAGGTGGATGATCTAAAGAGACCCGACGAGTCACCCGCAGATGAATGCAGACATGCTAGTGCTCATGATAAGATTGTAGGTAATAGTCTATGCTCACAAAAAGGTGGCACTGGACGGTAGTTCGTGAAACGGCATATCTTCGAAACTGTGAACCAAGCTCGGACCCGACACCATGCTACAAGACCACTAGCATCTACGACAGGTCTGTAAAACCACAGCTCACTGTTGGGTCGCTCCTAGTCCAGTCAGCTAATGCGAAAGATGGACGTAGTTCTGTAATGGCAACACATTCCGAGTCGACCGAGCCCGACTTGGCATCGTGGGCCTGTTTAGTGCGAGCTTTGCTCTCTTCGATGATCTTACGGAGTTCATTAGCGTGCACAGCGTCCATGAGAAAACTGTGGACCTACTTCACGAGCTCGTCACGCTGCCGCATGAACGCCATGGGGTCAGGGACTTCTACGCCCTCGAAGTGTGCGCCTAGGTCAAGGGAAATCTTGACGATCGGTAGGAGGTCGTCCCGATCGTTTCCGTCCAGACCGAATATGTCGATCTCGTCGAGAGATCGTGTCGAGTGGAAGGACCCCTCAGAGGATGGGTAGACGGAGGATCGTGGTGCGTCTTCTTCGCCGTCTTCGCCGTCCTCAGAAGCGGATACGGAGTAGTACTCCTCGTAGGCCCCGCAGCAATCACACTGCTGGTGCTGTTCGCCCTCGCAACCACGGTCAGACCCGCCATGTGGCGCAGAAGTGCCCACATCGTGTCGGAGCAGCTCCACAGGGGACATCGATACCGGCTCGGAGCGCGCGGGTGACGGGCTTCGCGTCTGTGGAGGTTGAGACGCCTGCGTGGCCTCCAATGTGATAAGCGGCACAGCGCCGGTGCCAGACAAGCCGTCCCTGTCCTTCTGTGTGCATATACTCCTCCAGATGTCTCGGCCCTGTATACCGACCATCTTCACGTGCTGGTCCGGGGGCAGCATCGTACGCGTCTCCGCGCTGTAGTCGCGTCCATCGTTCACGATACGGAGGTCGAGCCACATATCTGGCCCGAACCAATGGTAACAGTTGCCGAACGGGAACGGAGGGTCCGACCTGAGCGTCTCGTGGTCTTCTACGGGATGCTGGGTGTTCGGGTAGATGGGGATGCACATGTCCGGGGTGATGCAGAGCTTGGGGTTCTCAGGGCGCAGTCCGGGGCCGATGAGGTACGCCATGTACTTGAATGTCTCGTCCTCGGGAAACGGCAGCTGCAGTATCTGTTGCGGGTGAAGTGTGAGTCAAAATGCAAAGATATAGCCGAGTACGTACCATGTCCAAGTAGACGATGGATTTCGTCGTCTTGATTTCTGCGCCAGCGGCGTTTGCGATGGGGTCGTCGAGGGTTTGAAGGGTTCTCTCTACATCAAGTTCGACGATAGCGTAAGTTCCTGGGAGCGGGAAGAAAAGCATCTTTGTTCTCGAGTCGAGGGTGGGCGTTGACGACTTGAGTGGCTAGTGTAGAGTTCTGCAACACGATAACGTAGGACAGCTCTTTAAGAGGTTGTCGGACAATGGAAGGATGAGCCACTCTTGTTTGAATAAAAGATGTTCGTGACAGATCTCCAAGCCCAGAAGGTCTCAGATATGCAGCGGTAGACGTCGTCCTGTTATCCTCGCCGTGTAGCTATTCAGTATAGTCAGCCCAAGTGCTGAGGGTTTCCAAGACAATTTTTTGACAATTAACGCAAGCATTGAGACTCAAGATCGACGCAGAGAGCAGAGCTCGAGTTGCGGAGTGAACGAGAGAGCCTGAGTGAGTGCTGGGAAGTTTCGGCGCGACTGCTGCATCTAATCTTATCGCACCTGCTGGCGAGCGCATCCACTACGGCGTCTATCTCATCCGCTCACAGACTCGCGCCACGACCATCTGTCGTCTCGGTCCCTCGGGTTGAACGGCCCCTTCTTCGAAGGTGGTCCCATCGCTATATCTTTGTGAGTGCTGAGTCCGCCAAAATTGAACACGCAGTGTGGATCCGTTTGCAGCTGATGTGCCTGTGTAGGATGAGGCCACAGGCGAAGCGACTCCTCATTGCGGACGTCCGACGTGCACGGCGCCGACGTGAAGGATCGCGAGCGCGCCGATTGGGATAGGGATTCAAGAAGGTCCCAGCAGTCGAATCTGTTGTGCCCACAGGCTTCTTATGGCTGTGATTTCGCACGCGCGAAAACGTTATTAGCGGCGTAGCGGCGTTGGGGCTTGTGCGAAGTGCATGGTCTGTGTGATGAATCGATGATGTCAGATGTTTGCGAACCTATCGTGTTTATTGGTGAGTATCATATCTGTAACACACGAAATCACCGCTGACCGGCCCCTAGTGTTATCTGTAGTCAATTATCAGATAGAATAACTATGAAGCTGCGAGCAACCGAATTCCATGACCCGCTGACAGTGCGTTCGGGATCGTGAGCTACTCGATTCGAAAGGGGTCCCATACTTCTTTGGCATCCATACCACAGGATGGTCGGTGCGTATGATTTTATTTTAGCTATGGGATGCGGTGCTGATTCCGCGGCACGTTCGCATGACAGGCACGCTTTATATGGCTGGATGCATCTGACCGCGAATTCGAGTCGGAGTAGGCGGACAAAGTACAGCAGTGTTGTCATGACCCGTCTACTTCGGGCTTGATGTGCCTGAGATGGTGGTGCAGGATAGGATGGTGCAGGTCAGTCTGCGGAATATATCAGGCCCTGAGACAGCTCATTTCACCACAGCGACTCGCAGGTCAAGACTCCAGCCGCGAAAAGGACTTTTCATCATGGTCAAGCGAATCACGACGCTGTGTATTCACTATATTGAATATGCAAGCGCCGCTACACATACCGCGATGTTGCGTATCCTCAATCCCACGATCTCTGCTTCCAATATGACTTGCAGCAGCATTCTGAACTCGAATATGATATTGACATATGTGAACAGGCAACGTGTGCTCGGCGCTCGGTACTTTAGACCCAGTAAGAGGTCAGCTGCGGCTCTGGGATGGGAGCCCGATTCCATGCGTAGGTGCATGACACGCCACCAGAGCACATCAACACCGCGCAGGTGAGTACGTCGTTCACATCGCACCGCGTGGTTGAGAATATTCTTCGGATGTTCATCCCCCGAGCCGCAGTTGGTGTCTCTGGGTACACTCACGGCGACTTTGCCTCCCTATATCAATCTTAGCGTGCCTGCAGGCCGTACAGCCTCGTGAGTGTTTCTCGTATCTATGGACCAGCGGTCTGGCGCTGAACATGCGTACTTCCTTAAACGCGGAAGACATCAGTGTGAGGGCGCTCATATCAACTTCCTTCCCCGCACTTCTTGCGCTCGGCGCTGGTGGGCCCGGACAGGAAGCGCCTATATCAAGACCCCCATGCATCTTCTCAACTTCGATCTGCACTCATGAGCGTACCGTGGAATCCAATCATGGCTGCCCCATGATGCCCCCGTCAAGCGGGTGGCGCGACCGTATACAAGCGTGCGTCCAGCAGCCTGAAGTGCATGTCGACGGGCTATCTCACTCCCCACTCTTTTCTTCCTCATCTGTAGCTCGGCTAGGATATATCTCCAACAAGCGCATTTCAGGCAGCATACGACGATGTCGGGAGAAGACTCGGAGATTGTACAAGATGTTATCGCTCAGTACCCTCGGTTGTGTGTACATCGTTTTTCGACGTTTTGGTGGCAAGCAGGAACACTGATGCTTTCTTTTATAGACTGATCGAGAACTACTGCATCGTAGCATCGTCTGGTATGCTTTCAAAACGGTCTCTTATGCGAGGATGTACTCCAACTAATATACCTTTGCTATGACAGCGCTCTTGTGGTTTGACTTCGTGTTGACGCTTCCGGACGAGTACCGCAGAATATGGAAGCAGAAGTTCTCAGGAGCGACAGTGATATACTTTTTGATGCGATACGTCGCGGTCATCGAGAGGATATTCCTTGTGCTGGAGGTTCTCGTATGGAACTCAAGCGATCGGGTGAGCTGTTCTCGATTTGGACTCGAAACCAACGTAGCTGACATCGTCTTAGACGTGCGTTATCCCATACTATACTTATAGGCTATGCTCATTTGCTGTGCAGATGCGGTGGTATCACGCACACTGACGACGTGTTGCTATTCCTCAACTACTTGGCATTTACAGGTACTTTGCCGCCCCGCTTGGTTCTGTCCGGTTCATTTCGATGATATTGATTACCTCTCGCCTTGCAGCATTCACCGTATTACGGCTGTACGGCGTATGGGATAGAGATTGGAAGCCTCTGTTGGTCGTCCTCCCTCTGAGTCTAATAAGGCCGATTTTCTACTTGGTAAGTTCAAAGCCATGGCCAGGTCCTAGAGCGCCGCTTCTGAATGACCGTGCCTCCAGTACGAGAGCGTCAATTACATCCCTGTCGAACTCGGGCCGCCGTACGGCTGTGCAGAAGGGAGTTCCGTTTTACCCTCTATCCTATCCAAGTAGGTTTTTTATTTGCTCATTGCCATTATTACTGACACCGATTGCATTCAAGCTGTATGTAGCATCACACGGGTGCATACTATCTCCATAAAATCAAAACAACTGACGCAATCACTTGCTAGTTTCGATCACAGTGAAGGCTACAACCATCGCAGCGGATGGAATTCTCGTCGTGCTAACGTGGATAAAGACCTTCAGCATCAACAGAGACTCGTTCAGGATGGGATTCGATACTCCGTTGGCGACATTGCTCCTGCGAGATGGTGAGCCCAGCGGCGATCATTCTTCACATTACGTTCTGACTGTAGCGACGTGTTAGGAACGGCCTACTTCTTGTATGTATATCTAGTGTGCTCATTATTATCGCTCCGGTACTGAATATCATTCGGGGCAGAGTCTCGCTCATAATTCAGATTATCACTATCATCTCCAACAGCGTATGTTCTATCCATTTAACGCCCGTCTGCTCCTACGAGCTAACGCTCAGTCATTAACTCGTTCAGATCGGTTCTGTATGTATCCCGGTGTCGCATGCGACACCCCTGCATTAACATTGCGATCTTCTGCAGGATGTCACAGTCTGGCTTGTGTGGCCTTACTTTGAGCAAGTGTACGTGCCCACTGCCAGGCCCATTAGCACAAAGCAACTATTCGTGGACTAATAGACGTGCCGTCTCACTCTCAGCGTCACCGTGATCTGCTTCTCGCGCTTCATGCTCGACCTGCGCGGTATCTACTTCACCGGGCGCGATGGGCGCGAGGCAGACACGACACTTCACCTGTCCGACGTCAGGTTCGAGGGCATCACGTCCACGATAATCGGCAACCTCGGCTCGACAACATCTGCGGCGCAGGTCGAGATCCCAGGCCCCGAGCTCCCGGAGGATAGCGACGCGTCGCCCGGCCCCGAGTCGGCGGACTCGCTCGAGCGCAGACATGTGTGGGAGTGGCGCGACGACGAGGTCGAGTTGAGCGACGACCCGTTCAAGGCAGGCTTTCAGAGCCTAGAGAAGCGTCCTGCGTTCTTTGCAACGGTTGCGGAGGCGTCCGAGACGAGGGAGGCTGAAAAGGTGGATGGAACGGAATTTCAGGTCAGCGATTATATTCTGAAGTTGGCGAAGTGCGAGCCTTTGACTGAGCCTTCACGTTGGCAGGGAACTCAAATTGGAGATACCTCACCTGTCTAAACCGGGCTCGGGCAGGTAGTGCATCTTCTGCACCCGTGTATAGATGAGCGTTTACAAAAGGCACCTTAGGGTGGATGATTCTGATATTAAACGTGGAAGCACAGTAGTAAGTTGTGGATGGTATGCCGGGGACGCCATAGCGGTGGGCGATCTGAAAGAGAACCGAGCAGTCACAGACGAACTTAGACGCGCGAGTACTGATGATACGATTATATATGATGATGTTTACAATATGGTGGTAGGGGTGAGTTCGACGGTAGATCTAGAAAGGTTTAGCTCATCTCGGACCCGGCTCCATGCTACGAGACCACGAGCCGCCACAAGAGGTCTGAAAAGGCGCAGCTCCGCTGGATCGCCGGTGCTTCAGTCAGTCAATACGAAAGATGGACGCGGATGCGCTCGCTAGCATCGACCAGAAACCTGTGCAGTAGTGAGCTCCTGCTACAGCGTGGAGACCAGGCGGGCGCAGAGGGGGTCCGAGATACTCACCTTTCGGCTGGGGCGCTCCCTCCGTACTACCATTGATCGAGGCTGAACTAGATTCGGCTTCCTCGGGTCCGACAGGTGGTGTAGCCTCGCAGGGTTCAACGCTATCGGTGATGGAGACCTCTGCTGGGCTAAACTCGCTAGTAGCGATGAGTTCCGACTCAGCATCCTTACATGCTTTCGCACGAGCCTTGCTCTCTTGAATGATCCTGTCAAAGCCATCAGATGTACAACGTCGCCTGAGCAATGAGAGGCGTACTTCACAAGCTCGTCGCGCTGCCGCATGAACTCCCTCGGGTCAGGGACATCCTCGTCCGATGTGAAATGTGCGCCAATGTCGAGCGAAATTGACACGATGGGGAGGAGATCGTCCCCCTCGTCACCGCCTAGACCGAAGATGTTCATCTCTTCCAGGGCTTCTTCCGAGCCGTAGGACCTCTCGGAACATTGGTAAACCGGAGATCGCGACTCGGACGAGTCTCCATCGCTATACTCCGAGCCATACTCAGAGTGACACTCTCCGCAATCATCGCATACATGCTGGTCCCGTTCGGACTCGCCTTCGTCGCCGTGTCGCACCTCCGAAATGAACACAAGAGGGGCGGTCTCTTCTTGCTCGGACGAGACAGCCGCAGATGGCGAGATTGCGCGGACGGGCGAAATACTTCGCCGCGGCGGCGAAACCTCTGGCTCGTCCTCGAGCTCTATGTCTGCAAAGGGTAGCTCTGCAAGTTCAGCAACGCAGCGAGCGTCGAGCATTTCCTTTCGGGCGCATATGCTCCGCCACATATCCTGTCCCCCGATGCTCCCAAGCTCTACGTGCTCGATGGCGGGCAACTGCGTTCGCGGCGCGAGACTGTAGTCGCGCCCGTCGTTGCAGATGCGGAGGTCCAGCCACATGTCCGGCCCGAGCCAGTGGTAGCAGTTGTGGTATGGGAACGGGGGGTTGGATTTGAGCGCCTCGCGATCAGCGAAAGGATGCTGAGTGTTCGGAGAAATAGGGATGCACATGTCGGAGGTGATACAGAGCTCTGGGTCCTCGGGGCGCAGACCGGGACCGACGAGGTACACCATGTACTTGAAGGTCACGTCGTCGGGGAAGGGCAACTGCAGTACCTGATAGACATCTGGGTCAAGTCGCCCGTATCAAGAGCGACGCGCTGAGCACACGCACCATGTTCAAGTAAACAATACATTTAGTTGTCTTGATGCTCGCGCCAGCAGCATCCGCGATGGGGTCGGCAAGAGACTCCAGGGTCTTCTTGACGTCTATCTCCACTACGGCGTATGTGCACGGGAGTGGGAAAAACAGCATGGCGAGATTGGAAGCGAATGTCGGCTAGAGGGGTAACGTCGTGTGGCGTATGCAGAATGCTGTAGTTCTGGGTGAGGTAAGGTTAGCTCTTTAAGTACTCGGAGCAACAATGGCTTAATGCCCTAACTTTGCCGAACAAAGGACATGAAATCGACCTGCGCCACTTGGAATGATGCCTACTGTAACGCCGCACCAATATCTGCCGCGACGCCTCGGCACCAGGGTTCGGAAGCCATGTCACAAATAGACGTTGTTCGTCGCGGCCAGACTTCAGCGCCAGCCCATTATATAAAGTCGGGAAGGTGCTCTCGGGCGAAGTACCAATGTCATTGTAGTTCTCCGCTGCATGTCAATGAGACGCGTGCCTTCAATGTCCCACCTTCCTCACCTGGATTGGTGTGCTTGCGATCATGTCCTGTATTGAAGCCCCCATTGTCGATCGTGGCTTCCGTAACTGCCGTCGGGGCTACAAAAAACACCCTATGGGTAAGCCACGCTTTAAAACTGTTCTTGCATCGTCGAAAACCCGAACACTCACTCCTCCTCGCTTGTCTCCTTGTTTGTCACAGATGCCGTCCTCCTCTTGCCCCCAGTGCCCGCCTAAGGGCTCCCGCAACCCATCTAGGGCTGTGCCGAACAAGATAACCCAAGACTGCGGCTACTACGATCGCGGCTACATTTGCTGCGTGCACGAGAGTCTAGACACGGTCATTCAGCATATCCTGAAGGACAGCGACGGCATCAGGGACAACCCCTTCCTCCGCAAACAGATCGTCGACCAACTCAAGTGTTGCACGGATACCAACCCCACGCGCCGGATGGGAAAGCGGCGGCCGTGCGTTCTCTTGTCGATCGTGCACCCCGACCAGAACACCGGGGGCCCCAACGGGCCGCAAATCTGCGTCATGGGCACTTTCGGCGGCAAGCTCCCGAAGGGCAGGGTGTACCTCCATTTCTGCATCCCCGTGTTCCCGAACTGCGGATTGGAGGACGCTTCGAACGGAAAGCGTAGCCACATGCACGCATGCCCGCGGGACTGGAAGCATTGCAAGCAGTGGGTCGTCGCGTTCGCGTACCGCAGCACGAGTGCCATCCTCGGCACTTGGCGGGCTTCATGGCCGCGCGCCCGTACCGCCACGACTCCTCAGGTTTGGCTCGACAAGCAAAACCAGGCATGGCTGATAGACCAGTGCGTGGAGAGGCTCGACTCGTGGTCCGCCTTGTGTAAAGCCAACCCCGGATTTGCGCGAGGCTGCGTGTTCGAGCACCAGGTGAGTTATTCAGTGACACGGTATTCGTAATGCGACGCCTAACACCAGAGCGTTTTCAGCAAAACTGAGCATCAGGGAGTTGCACGTCCGTAGTGAGTCCAACATACTCCTGTACATGCTGAGGGATACCTGAGCAAAGGTCGCAGGCAAGCACGCAAGGAGGGTTCACGAGAGCTGCTACCCCCCTGCGACAAGTACCCGAGAGTAGCGGATGCTCAGCCTTTTCGTCTCCGCGTCGCCACGATGTCGTTTCTCCGTCCGGCAGCCAGTGGCACAGCCGACCGGGAAGCGTGAAGGTGAGCCAGTCCAGCTACACATTCCAGTGTTCTAGCCTTAAACTACTGCCATCAGAAGGGAAGCCAAGGGCCATGCGAGCCGACGTGGTCTCTGCGCGAGAAGATGTCTTCAATGAACATGTCGCATGGGCCAACGACAACTAGCACAGCGCACTAGCACTGACCCGGAAGGAAAGGCCGAGATGAACACACCACGCGAGTACTCACCGCATTGTATATGATACAGTACTGTTGTTCCTGTACCGCCAACCCCAAATATGCGGCGGACACCTGTAGCTTCTATTTGTTGTTGAACCTCGTATGCTTTGTAGAATGGCCAGATTTTTTGCAGGTTCAAGCCCTGTAGGCAGTCGGTATGAGTAGCCGAAATTCCGAGTGACTCTTGCAGGGTTTCAGGGAGCATACAGAGCTAAGAGATTAACCCAGAGGGAGACTGCTAGTGGCTGAGAGATTCGGAGTGAGAGATTCGAATCTCGTGAACATGTTCTCGGGGTTCCTGGTTCCACGTGGCATGGGCGCTTCGAAATGTTATCGATATTCCCGGCCACCTCCGAACTCAACTTGCACTTGCCCGCTTGTTGCGAGGCCGAACGAGAACAAAAGCACACCTCGGTAGATGTCCCTTGTCTCAGGCCTTATTATCTCTGGAGACCATTACGGTTTATCAGTATGTTTCTGACAAAACCCCGGTTGAGATTGTGTCTCCGTTCTAGCTTCACTCACCGCCCTACTATCTCTTGACTCTGACGAGTCCTCTGCAACATACGCATATATTTACCCTCCGCTAGCTCGTCTCCGATATCTGAACGCCAAGGTATGTCAAAGAAAAGGCTCAGTGCGGAAAATGTGCTCACTTTACCACAGGTGACTCGCATTGCTACCTCATGTCGAGCCCCCAAGACGACGTGTCGGCGTTTTGTACAATGCCATATCATTATGGGAGTCTACGCATCGACCCCGTGGCGTCAGTAAAGCATCTTAACGACGCTGTTGCCGAAGCAGAGGCGCGAAAGCTACATACCCAACGATATCTAGTTTACCTTTACCATGTAGGCACCACCCGTACGTTCCTGCTGCGGCAAGCGATCACTCATCCAACAGATATAGGAGCACACGCTTCTGTTCCCGGGAATGCCCTGGTTCTCCTACATAGCTACCCCCATAGCCACGGGACTGCGTCTCCCGGCAGTACAGAACGCGATCACATCGGACATGTGCATCCCCATCTATCCTAACGAAGAGCATCCCACTGGACGTGCTCCTCTCTGCACCATCCCCGAGTTCCCGTTCTCGAACAGCTACCACTGGATCCAGCTGGGTATGGACGTCCGTGTGCGGGCGAAGCCTGGAGACGAGGTCTTCGACGCCACCCGCGCAATCTAACTTCCGATCCCTCAGCGACTGAACATGTTGGATTGCTGGGAGGCCGATTACGACCGGGCAGAGGCGATATTGAAGAGTCGCAGGAAGAAATCAGTGAGTGGTATAGCTGCTCTATCTACGACGCATCTTACTGTTTGCGCGGCCTGCGTTGTCGCACCAGGAGCACGCAGGTGGGGATATCGGTGTTTCTCTCACATCAGGCGCATCCGACTCCGACGCTCCTTCGTGCTCCACGAGCAGCGAGGATTCGGACGACCACGAATCGGAGTACTCGTCGTCTGACAGTCTTGGAAGCATGGGCGCGTTTGGGATTCTAGGCCGTGACGTCGCCAAGCTGGACTACCCGCTCGTTGATTTTTCCTATGACCTCTGTGCGACACTCAGCGCGGATAACATACCGAATCCCATGGACCTACTTGCTGAGAAAACAGCGTTGATAGGGTAAGTTCTCAAGCCATCTTGTCGTTAACCGTGTTACTGAGACACATCAGGATCATCGAAAGAGCGCGTGAACGCCAATCTCATCGCAAACTCGGATATGCAGAGAGCGTTATCAGTGCTGGCACTGTCGACAAGGTTGCCGATGTACATGCTGGTGAGCATGCGGACCGTCAGAAGGATATATGGAAGTGTATGTTTGTTCTTTACAGATGCTTCAACGGCTTTGGCACTCATCGCGTGTCGCAACAGGTCGCCCCGCAGTACAGGTTCTCCGGCGATGGAAGCTTAGCGTTGCAACGTTGACGAGGCGCATACGTCATACAATGCGTCTGCCTTATCTCGCCATGTGGCCGTGAGACATACAATCGCACGGGTATGCCACGACTACATGTAATCTTCTTCATACCGTGAACACGACACGCCACTGCACGACAGATGTTTCAAGGTTTCCAATACGGAATGACTGTTGGCGGGTGGCGCACCCGCTGACCGAGTCTAGACTTGACCGCGGACTATCATCAGTCTTCAAGAGACCTTTCTGCTCGCGATGTCGCTGCACATCTTTGCCACCGCACAATCCTGCAGTGGCACCCCGCCGCCGCATCCGCCGGTGCGTTCGCATAGCGCTTCAACCAGTTGACACCCACGCCCGTCAACACAATCTTCGCTGTATCGGGTGACTTAGCTATCAATGCAGGATAAGGGCCGGGCTTATCTGGTGAGTCCGGTCCACGTTCAAATTTACCACGGTTGTGTACTTTCTATCAACTTTAGATTTCCAAGCCTTACACACGACGCTTCCGTGAACGAACATCGCACTCCGAGTCGGTAAGCGTAGTATGAGGACGACCACGGGTGATTGGACTCGGAGTGGAGGTCGTCCGGATCCGGAGTACTAAACACGTTCAAGGAAGATGCCCTGCCCTGCTCTCGTGCAACTGTGCGGTTGCGTCACCCGAGACGCTGATAGGTGTTGTAATACAACATTATACGGTGCGCTCCTGCTCCCATGTTTTATTTGCGGCCGTGTTTTGGGGCTGTGATCTAACACGTCAATCCCCCAGGCGGTGGTATGCCACTGGGTGTAGACCCTGGAAGATGTTATCTCGAGGTCTCTCTCTTTCCTGCGTCTACCTTATGACACAAAAGTGATTCGTGATGTCATTTGATGTCCTTCCATATACTCGGCGGCTATTCCAACCCGTCGTTGTCGCACTGGCAGCCTGTCGTCGCTGTCGTCAGCTCTCGTTCAATTGACATGACGCAGTTTCGACAAACAGAAGAGCTCATCGCCCTTCCGAGACCACAAGTTCCCTGCTTGCTATAGGCGCTTTGATCAGCGGTGTTAGTATGTGGCAATTCAACGGCAAACACTCACCGGCCCTACTTCCAGAATTCTCGACTCACGTGGAAATCTTTACAGGATTAGTGCCGCGTTGACGGTACTTCTGCGTCGCAACGGGCAACTCAGAACCTCACCGAGGTAGGTTTGAATCCAAGGGAAGCCTATCTGTCGCTTACGAAGGTGCATGCAGGAAGCACGCCGCGGCCTCTTGTGCGCGTTAGGAGCCACAAAGAGAGCCGTAGACGGTATCAGTAATGACCGCCCAGCGAGCGATAGCGCCGTATCCTCCATGGCCACGACTATAAGTGTCTGCTCTGGTTGGCGGAAGTATCCCATATCTCTGCATTGGAGACATACACAAGGCCCTCATACCATGGAATCCACATCCTCTTTCCTCACCCACATTTCGACAGGAAAGCATGCGCTCCCCCGCCTTCCCTACTTTCTGCACACGCTTTATCTCTTCACTAAGTCTGACATAAAGACAGTGGTGATCCCCGTTGTGAGTCTCAGGCTTCAGACCTCCCGTATTATAAGAGGCCTCTTGCTAACAGCATTCGAACCAACAGACCTCCCTTGCGATCGCATCCGCCCCACTAGCGAGTCCCCTCCATCTCCCACACGTCGTCTTCTGGCTCTGGCTTCATGTCCTGCAAATCGACCTCGCGAACCAGAGCATGGACCCCGACGAGGACGCGAAGAACAAGAGCTACCGCCCGATCCCGGCGAAGCGCATCTCCGTCGCACAGACGCGTCTCCTCCGCTGGGCCATCGTTCCCGTCTGTCTCCGCCTCTCCGCACTCTACAGCGCTCAGACCTTGTACGCAAGCGCTGCATTCGCCCTCCTCACGCTCATCTACAACGAGTTCGCTGCGCACCGCCGACACTGGATCATCCGCAACGTCATGAACGCGCTCGGTCTCGCCGCGTTTGAGGTCGGCGCGACGCTCATCGCGAGCGCAGATCCGACGCGTCTAGACGGGATCGCTCTCTGCTCTGTGCTCGTGAGCACGGCCATCTTCGCGACGACGATACACGCGCAGGACTTCCAGGATGTCGACGGCGACCTCACCATCGGCCGGCGCACCATCCCGATCATCTTCGGGGACGCCGCGCGCTGGACGGTGATTGTGCCGCTCGTGATCTGGTCCGTCGGGCTGTCTGTTTTCTGGGGTCTCAGCGTCCCTGTGAGCGCGGCAGTGACCATGCTCGCGGTGTGTGTGTGCGTGCTGTACCTCTGTGCACGGACGGCACGCGAGTATCAGGTCGCATACTTCTGGTATAACGTACGTCCTTCCTCTTGTCCTTCCATGTGTCCGCAGTACACCGAGCTGACTACGATGATTGTTCGCCCAGATATGGCTATCTACCGCACACTTCCTGCCCGCCTATTGCCGGCTCTTCAGTGAGCCATACTACGTACTGGGCCCATGAGATGTGGCGCTCCGCTGGCGTCCCGCTCACCGTCACCAAACATGTCGATGATAGCTAGAAATTGAATTATGGACAATATGTATACCAATAATCATGACACAACATGTACGGACGGCGCACGGGTGGTTCGAGGCCTTCGGACTCGGTTCGTAAGAGCCTTGAGGCCGTCGCTCCACTTCCGCAGAAGTGTCGGCAGTCGAAGCACTAGCGAGCGAGTGTTCAGCTGACATGAAACGCAAAGTTTATCAGTCGACTTACCTCGTCGTGTTGAACCCTTCGTTTGTACCTTTTCAACTTCGCCCCCGTGCTGCTGCGCGGGTGCAGTACCAGACTTTTTCGTCGTTCTCGGGTGCGGATTGTTCAGAGCCGCATAGGCGCGCTCCCGCGCCGCTTGTATGATGCTGACGAGAACCAGGGATTAGTGATGCTTCCACTTCACGCTGGCCCGATGGACATGTACCTCACAACAGCGTCGCGCTCTTGAAGGAACTCGAGAGGGTTTGGGATGTCTTCTTGCTTCAGGTTCTCGGCAAGGTCGAGCCATAGATCAACCAGTGGAAGCACGATCACGTCTTGGTTGGGCCCCGCGAAGATATTCATAACAGCGTCAACGCTGTCTTCCGAATCTTCACTGAGAGCACTGTCCGCATAGCTGCCACCGCTGTTGACAGATGAGGTAGACCCTGACGCTGACGTGTGGTGGCGGTTGAGAGAAGCTTCACCAGGACTCGCAATCTCAGCCTTTTTACCACCGCAATCCATTTAGTATTTGAACACCGTGAGAGAGAGAACGTCGACACTCACCTGGACGGCGGGGGCTTGCCACCCTGTAGTTGCCCGATATTGCGCTTGCAACTCGTCCATGCGCGTGATATCCTCTCCCCAATAGCGGTTCATTTTGACTTTCTCCGGGCCTTTGAGCAAGATAGCTCGCCGCTCGTCGAACCGCTCCGGTCGCGCACGGACCCGGATATTAGTCTCGAACTCCGCCCAGTGATAGCAGTTGCTGTACGGGAAGACGGGCTCGGTGCGCAATGGAGTGCGTCCTCGCGGATGGGACGTATTCGGGAAGATAGGGATGCACATGTCCGCGGCATACCCTTCATCTCTGTCCTCCGCTCGTAGCGAGGGTGCTATCGGACAAATCTTGTAGCGGTACCAGGGTTTATTGGGGAACGGAATCTCCAGTTCCTGTGTAAATGTTAAGCATCACAAGCTTGGTGTTGAAGGACATTTCTCGAAAGTCACGCACATTTTTGAGATACACGACGTATGCTTTGGTTTGGATAGCTTCCGCGGCGGATAGGGCTTCCGGATCGTTGAGGTCTTTGACCATCGCAACTGGATTCATGCGAATCACAGCGTAGGTCCCAGGGTTTGGGCTGAAGAACACCGTGGTAGCTCTGTCAGAGAGTGGTTGTTCGGGTTGCATGTTGCGCAGGCGTTATCGTGTGTAAGCAAAGTCGGGCTGGGCCAGCAGCAGACGGGTTGAGGCGACAGAGGCGAGATGTGCGGAGACAGACGGAGTGAGGTCGACCAGGCTCGTATGGGAGAGCATCTTATCGGAATGTGCCTAAGACAAGGGCCGTATCGCCAGCAGCCCGTAGCGACGGAGAACAATAGCTTTAAGACCTTGTTCTCGGCCACGCGTCCATGTTTGTGCCTGTTGATCAGTGTGGGCATTTAGGCGCCGCCGGCGTACGCCTGGGCCTAGACTTGGCGGCAGCCTGACACTCGGACCACTGATCAATTCCGAGTCGGTTTCAGGCCCTTATGTTTCCGAGAAAACAACATGAGATTATTGTCTCCGTTGCCTACTGGAAGGCTTCAGCGTGCACTGTAGATTGCGCAAGGACCTCACGCCTTGTCTGACAACGATCGCATTGGAAACCAGACTCAACCGGGCCTAAATTATCTACTACGGTGGCATGCTCGACGTCGAAGCTATATATTGTACGATTTGCACGCTCTCACAGGCAAACAAGCCCCTTCCCCTCTCCTCTCACATTTCTAGCTTCCCTCCCGCTTCTCAAACTCGAACGACTTGAACGATCCACGATGGCCATCAGGTGTCTCGCATGCAGCCCGGATCAACACGCAGGCCCTGAGGAAGAGACGGTGCTCCGCCGCGGAGAAGTATTCGAGATTCAAGAATCGGTGTTCACCCCCATCGAACATATCCTGGCAGATATGCACGGTGTCTCGGGGCTGGCTGGAGACGCCCTCCATCGCTCCCGAAGCTCGCTCCACAGCATGCGCACCAAGGAGAACGCCACTCACAAAAGCCGCCCTTGCATCCTCATGAACGGTGTCCGTAGGGCACGAAAGGGTATGGCTGGCTGCAACATATGTCTCATGGCCACGTTCGAGAAGACGCCGATCGAAAAGCTCCCCCGGGTCTTCCGACACTTCTGTCTGCAGGTGTTCACAGAAACCGCACCGGTACTGGAAACACCTCATCTCCACTCCCTTCCAAAATGGCGCAGACGTAGCGGTATGCAGTGGATCATCATGTGGCCGTTTGATACGACGCGCACATTGGGCGGGCGATGGGGGGCACGGCCCGGGCATGGCGGCTGCGGGCAACGCACGGGCATGGCCTTCGGTGAGAATGCCATGGGATATCTCGACGAGCTCTGCGAAATGAAGGACCGCGAGTGGAAAGAGCTCTGCTATTCGCAACCGGGGTTTGCCGCAGAGCAAGAACAAGAATATAGGGTACGTACTTCATCGTTCCCCTCTATCCTTTATCACGCCTTACGAGCATGACCTAGGATTACATGGACACGTGGAGGGGATCAACAACGGTACGAGCGCCGATTTTCGTATCTTGCCTTTGCGTGCTTATGCTTTCTCGTAGGGGTCACGGACCGTATCTTGCGGCTCGCGGGAGTCGACACCCTCTAGATGGCCAGGATATGATGCTCGGAGCATCGTGTCTGAAACCATATACGAAGATCAGGTCAGCCTCTTCGATGAGAAGGCTCGATACGCACCCTATCAGGTACGGAAGAGTACATCAAACCGTCATTCCTCTTGGCTGACTGTGGATGTGAACGTAGGCTCATAACCCCCAGAGCGTGCGGCCCAAGCGCCCCAGGCGTGGCGCGGGGGACTCAGGTGGCAGATCCAACACTTATTCCCTAACAAGCGTAAGTGTTGGACATGCGCTGTCTGTGACCTTGTGCTTATCCGTTCGCACCTTCGCGACTTTCAGATCAATGATGGAGCATCCGCGTGTAACATGGGCCACAAGCACCAAAGCCCGACACGTGAGGTGTTCACTAACTTCACGAAACGACTCAGCGTCGTTGCACCCTGGGGAACGGCGTAGAGAGTTTGAGGCGGCCCGCTGGACGAGCTGCTTATGATACCACAGTCCATGATGATACCATTTTTGATGATCCAATCAAGTCTGTCATTTGAGTTATGGCGTAGAGGATTAGGACGTACCGCGACTGTTCCGAGTGCACGGTGTCCGCCGGCTCGCCCCGAAGAGAGATAATGTAGTTGTTGATGTGTCAAGTGCACCACTGGCCGGACCAGCGATTTGTCAATGGTAAGCCCTGCCCAGAGCCGTTGTGAGAGAACCATACAAACGACAACAAACAAGGCATGAAGTATTGGCAGCCAAGCTAGCTGCGGAGTGAAATTGATGAACTTCTACGCAGAGTTGTCAATGACCGCTGTCCGCACATTCTGGGGAGTCTTCACCTTCAGTACTACTATAGAGCAGGCAGTGTTACATGCGCTCCCGAACTCTCGCATAGCCAGTGACGTTCCATCGAAGGAGTACATGTCTTCGATCTCCTTCGCGTACAGCTTGAGGCATACTCCACGCCGGGTCGTCCCCTTGAGCGTGCGCTCGAACGGCTTCTCCGAAGATGCGACGAGGATCATCTGGTGAGTCAGGCACAAAGTTAGTGATGCGTCCCCCGGCATCTTAAGGTATGGGACTCTGAACGCGTACATTGCGCGAGATCTGTGCATGCTGCTGCAAGTGCGCGTTCGCTTTCTCAACTGAGGGCCTACGTGCGTCAAAAATGTCAGGCATGTTCCACAAATTGTGGAGTACACTGACCATATCAAGTCCTTGTACGCTTCGCCTCGCTGCTCATGGTAGAGTCCTGAAGGGGGCTCGACAAGCAGGCCAGACCCCATGCGTTGGTGTCCGAACAGAACCGCCGAGCGGATGTTCGGATCTTGCATGAGCATGCCTTCTGTTTATTCGTGAGCACACAGACCAGGTACCATGTGATGTTAGACGTACCGACTGGTACCGGGTTGAGCTGTAGATGATATCAGTTTAGTCCTAAGCCATCGCATACTATGCTCACCATCCGCCCAGTAGAGAACACGATCTGGTCGTCCTGTCGGCCCAGGACCCTCCAGTGTCGCCTTTGTTGCATGCTGTTCTAATAGGTCGCCCCTAGCCCACGCCGGCCGGCCGTCTACCTCCGTGTTGGTCAGATTCGGGCGATCGGATGCGTCTGCCGCCTGGAGTAGCGTTGAGCATGACAATCTACAGAACGTGGAAAGCTACGGATACTTACGATCTTAATGGGCTCAAACACGCGCTTCCTGCCCTCTTGCGGTTTCATGTAGAAGCTAAGGTGAGGCGAGAACTCGAAGTATTCCCAGTCGCGTGAGGAGTCGGGCTCCTGCGGAAGAAACTTGCTCGCCACGCCCACCTCAGTGCTGCTCGGGACGTGTCAGAGTTATGTACACGCCACGCACCACGATTGACAGTACACGTACCTTCCCCAGACGGACACGAGCAGGACTCCATCTGATTCGAGCTTGTCGCCGACACTCGTGGCTAATGGAGCCCCAGTGTAGACCTGTGAATCTCCCTGAGTATTACGAGGAATTGTAAATGAGACGATGAAGACATACGAGGTAGTCGAGCTCCTGCATGGCTCGAATGTTTCCCTGTTCACACGCCAATCCCTATATTATACGCGCTGAGAGATGCAGATTCGTATGACCGGACCAGAAACCTGAGACGCACTTCAATGAAAGCGGGCATAGAGATTACGATCTCGCATTTGCATGCTTTCCACGCAGCGAGGAAGTTCGCGGCAGTGGGGACGGTGAGAGGGCGTGCGGGGGCGTAAAAAGCGAATGTCGCGCCGCACGTCAGCTGCATCGCGTTCGAGACTTTAACAGTGATTCATGGTGTGAACTTTGCCAGGACGCTTACGGGCCACTACAGTCCAAGCACGAGACGTGGATGAGATGCGAATACCGCGAGTGATTCATTCGGGAAACTTACGATCATCGACAGGATCCCAGTGGTATCTGACGTGCGGCAGGTATGAGTCGAGTATGAGCAGGTGCGACTTATGAACGATATATAGACACTCACGGTACAGGGAGTTCGTATGCGCCGCGATACGTTTCCCTACCAAATCGACATCTCCGAACTCTGAAAGCAAGCGAGTAATGCCAGATCAGGGGAGGTGAAGCTCGTACATGCAGTACGAAGACGTACTGGGCGTGTTACACGCGTTCGCAAGCGCTTTCCCCGTCAAAGGAATCGGTTTCGGGAGCCCCGTGCTACCTATACACATCCATGTCAGCGTAGCCCGTCCGGAATGCCAGACTGGTTGCCACAAGACACTCACCAGTGGAATGCATTATGAGAACGACATCGTCGTTCGCAAAACGTTCGACCTGTCTAGTGCGACGCTCCCTAGTGAGCTTGAACGACGCGTAATCCTCAGGAACGATCATTGGAATCAGCTCGAGCGTGATACCCTTCGCCCGCAGGATGTCCGCCGCGCTGTGCGCCATAGCCTGTAGTTCCACATCGTCGCTGACAAACAGCTGCGCCACGGCCTTCGTTTCTAGCAGATGCGCAATCGCTTCCGGGTCATTGGCCGGAGCGAGCGGGAAGACGGTGTAGTCAAGGCTCATCAGCGCGACTATTAGGTATATGTAGCTGAGCGCGTCTGGGACCAAGCTCGTCAGCGCTGGGGAAACATCGAGTGATTGGCAGCGCGGACGTACCGGATAATGCGAGGATGCCGACGACAGGACGCACGCGTCCGGAAAATTCGCCGTGGAGCTGCGGCTTGAAGAGCCGCTTTGAGACAACATCTGCGACGGCGCCGATCCTGTCCCAAGCTTCTGAGAAGGGGATGTCGTGCGATTCACCAGTGTCGCGGTCGGCGTAGGTGAACACGGGGTGGTCATGGCTATGCTGGGCGTGGTACTCATACAGGCCGGGGACGGAGAGACCGTGCTCGAGTGGGGGAGCACTGAAAGTCGTGCGGGGAACGCAATGCTGCGCGGGGTACGGTGGCATGATATGCAATGAAGGGATCACTGGGTCGAGGTTCTTGCTGTTCGCCGCAAAGCTGCGGGGGCTATTTGTACTGGGGTCAATGCACCCGCCCTATACGGTGTGTAGAATGCAGGGCGTAAACGATGCCCTGCGTACAATCGGGTGCCCTCGTGAACTCTGAGCTGTTCTGACTCATCGTAGTGAGCTTCGCGAAGGCAGGTTCGAGGAAGCAAAGCTCGTCACTCACCACGTAAGCACCACACTTTGGAGTGTGAGGAGTGCAAGAACTTCGATAGGACTCCAGTTACACGTCCGTTGACCTCTCCAAAGACTCTGCGATGATCTGGGTATGATTCGAGAATGACCGCACAGGAGGTGTAGCTCTGAGACGGTTCCACAGAAGATCTGGCTTCCAGATGTGCGGCTGTAGTATACAGCTTCCTCGTACGTGCTTCAAACCAATTGAATTCGAATGCTGAATGGTAGTCTTCGTGTATAGATAGACAAACGAATCATGAGGCCTGAGGGTACATACCTGGAACGCCGGGTGAGCAGCGTTGCTAGTTGCGGCATAGAAAAGCTACGGCGGGATCACGCCAAGCTTCGCGGCTTGAATATACGAGAGCGTATACATACAGCTCTGTAAGGCGCCCTGAGAACGAGGGCGTGTGTTCCTTCAAAAACGCATCAGCAAGACGCTCGAGAACCTGACCAGCACACCACACATACCGTTCAAGCAACGACTCACGAGGGTTTCACATAATGTAGACCCACACTGTGCGGTAGCTACAGAGATGGCAGTAGCTCTCCCTGTCGCGCACGAGGAATAACTCGAGCTGAAAACGCGATGGTGGGCGGATTCGTCGACGCATCCGACTAGAGCGCCAAGTAGAACCGCGCATACTCTCTCTACACTTACCTCGAGTATGCTACTGGCATCTGTACGTCAAATATGATGCTTCATTGCTGTCAGGTAGTCGCAAGAAGGTCCGGATGTTGTGCCAGCATCAAGTTATAGTGACGACCATGGCGGTTTCGGTCAAGATGCATATAAGTAGACGCCTGTCAGTGTCGCCACGGCGTCTTTTTGGCGTCTGGTCTCTTTCTTTCGCACCACGACATGAATCTACTTGACCTACTGGCGGTATCAGACTCCTCCTCGCTCTCAACAGTCGCCTGCATGCGCATACTCCTTTGAAACCAGGATCAACTGTGTGTGTCTGGAGGACCAGAAGAACCGGCCAGTAGCCACACGCGTACCCTCGGTCTCTCGGTGGCGCAACGACATGGCTTTTCGTGTGGGCCTCAGGAGACCTTCAGCCACGCGAATGACTGCACAATCAGGCATAGGCCGCCGCAGTAGTAAGTTAAAGCATTGTTTGGCTAGTGAGCTATGTCAGGCATGAACGTGGGACGCGGTCTTTCCACCTGGTGAGCAACGTTGACCACTTAGCCTCAGTGTCACGTACAAAGAGCGAAGGCTTCTTTGCACTCCCTTGAAGTCCGCGCAATGCCATTGTGCGATGGCTTGCCTCAAAACCGCCCTCGGCTGGTTCGATGAAGCCCTCACAACTTGCCGCACTTCTCGCCTCTCCATCCAGATACCAAAGATGCTCTTCTTCCCGCTCCCAAGCAGCTACGCGGTCGTAGAGATCGACGTAGAGAAAACACTCCAACCTCTCAACGATCCCGTCGCCTCCGCCGCCGGCGCGCAAATCAAGACGACGAAGTGCATCGTCTACCTAGACATGGTACGCGCCTTCCTCTCCCAACCCCCAACCACGCTCTGACCCTCCAGCAGGTCCTCCGGCTGCCGCTTCCGCACGACACCCATTTCAAGTATATGGCGTGCCTCATCGGCCCTGGACTGCGCCCCGCATACCCCGAGCTCTGCATCACGCCCGACATGTGCATCCCCATCCTCCCCAACACCCGCCACCCCACCGCCGACCGTGAGGCGCTCCGTTCGGACCCTCCGTTCCCGTTCGGCAACTGTTATCACTGGTCCGGACCGGACATGCGGCTGGACATCCGGGTCGCGAACGACGGGCGGAACTACGGCGTTGGGCCAAGAATGACATTGCCCGCGGTCCAGCACGTAAAGATGGTGGGTATACAGGACCGAGATATGTGGCAGAGCTGCTGCGCCAGGAAGGAACGGGATGGTATGGCGCGCGTCACCGGCGTACCTGCACAGGCGGGAGAACGGGACTCTCACCCTCCGCTCGTGGAAAGCATGCGCTCGTGCACCATAAGGCAGGCGCAAAGTCCACGCTCAGCTGCAGGAGCTGAGGGCAAGGGCTACGTCGAGGCAAACGAGTACGCGGAACTAGAGGCGTGCCACTACCCCTGCGAGTCTTGCGGGGGTGCCTGTCACGCTGACGATGACTCCGAGAACAGCGACGAACACTCGTCTCGTTCGTCCATGGACACGGCCTCGGATGGGTCTGGTGACTGCGACTGTAGTGACTGCACTGAATCTCTCGACGACATGGGCATCTTTGGTCTTAACGGCGACCCGCAAGACTACCTTTTGCCGATCGTGAAGGTCTCACTCGACATCGGTGCGCACTTCAAGGATGACTCTGACGTCCCGGATCCGATGAAGTTCATGCAGCAGCGCGATGCTCTGGTCAGGTGTGTAGGCTATCGCATGGGTGGCGTATCACGTCCTGACCATTTTGACAGGATCATCGAGGAGAGCAAACTTCGTGCGAAGCAATCGCTCGAGGCGACCGAGTCGAACGTTGCCGCCTGAGAGTCTCGCTGGACGGGGTGTAGCGTCGGTGCGGAGGACGCTAACTTCAGCAGTGCTGCCGGAGAAGTAGCCGCTGTCGGTGTGCCATCTGGTGTCGATACGGAAGGCGGGGGGGTCTCCGGCTGTACTCTCAGGCTTCGACGCTGCGGAGGCTAAGCTAGCCAGTGCGGACGTATCTGTTTCTTTTACAACATAATACTAATGACAATTGGCTTATGTGCTCTATCTGCTCAAAAATGTGCCGGCCACTGTGCGATGACATCCCAGTATGCGGAATCTAGCCCCGGCCATCCATGATCTTGGTGGGCGACTGCTGGTAGTTGCGCGCGACGATGCGTGCGATGACGCTGATTTTCTCCGAAGTCTCGGCGTACGAGAAGTCGTGCTGCTCGTTCGTATCGGGGTTCCCATATGTGAATACGGCGTGGTTTGAATTATGTTTAGCGTGGTACTTGTATAGACTAGACAGCGAAAGACCATGCTTGAGTTTGGGCGGAGGGGCGGTTGACACCCTGAGGCGTGGGGCGAGCGGTCATTTTAGCGCCACTGAAGTCGTCTATGTACCTGCAAGAGACGACCCGGGGGGGTGAGCGAGACTTGGGTCTAGAAGTAGGAGGGTGCATACGAGGCCGGTTATAGGCACTATCTCATAGCGTGATAGTTCTCAACGGACTACACGATCATGGCGTACCTATACGGTATACACAAGCCTTGAATCCTGATGCAGCTGGAAGGAGCGCTTGGGCCGCGTTCTAGGTCGGAAGAGATGCTACGGCCTGCCAGCAACTCGTTGAAGTCTCGACGAAGTTCAGTCGGAACCCACTCCACGATTGCGGTGTCGGCAAAGTTCAAACGCTCCTTGACATCCCGACAAGCTTCTGACTTCGAAAAGGCGCTGCAGCTAAAACAGTCGGCGACGCTGCTCATTTGTGCGAACTGGGTACTACCCAACCTGTCCAAGACGTCTTATCAGCAACGATATCAGAATTACATAGCCGTAGGCCTTCAAGTCTCGGCCTTCAAGTATCCCAAATCCGCAGGCACAGTGACTTGTGGCACATACCCATGTGGACATTGGGGAACCGGCACTAGGATTCCTCATCTTGAGCGCGGCTGTGGCTGAGCTGTGAGAGTGCGTGTAGATAAAGCAAGTCGAAGGGAGTATTTCTTGAGCTTGATTCGACGCAGTGTGTGCCAACAGTATGAAAGACGCTGTCTGTTTGGCGAGGTTTGGCGCTGGCTCACCACAGCTGGTGCCTGCTTATCTACTAATATAAAGTCCACCCGCGGGCGTTGTGACACTTTACTAAGTTTCTACCCAGACCATTACCCACAGTTGTTAAATGGGGTCCCAGGATTGGATATATATCCAAATTAGGCTCAGTGAAGCTCCTACAAACGAGCGGCGCAGTGGCATAAATTATCAGCGCGCGGGTTGAGATAGTATATAATCACCCATGTCAGCCCTAGTTTGGAGATGGTCAACATCTGGCGTTCGATGCTAGGATTCGTGCCAGGTCCCGGTATCACGATAAGAACAGAGAAGATTCAAGAGCAGCTCCCTCGCAAAGAGGACGTCGCTGGGAAGTTCAGAATTCGTGCTCACCACCGGCTCCTATAATGTGGCGCGCTCAAACGTAATTAGAGACAAAGACACATCTATAAGAATCTATGAAAACTTCGCACGAGTCACCAATGTGGCAGTAGGCCGGCTAATCGACAACCACACTAGGTACTCGCGGCATGCCAACGTGCGATTTCTAAAGCACGTAGGTATACTGCCACTTTATGGAAAGCCAAAAAAGGTACAAACAGAGGCGAATAGAGAATGGAACATCGGCACTGCGTAAGAACGACATGCTGGCGACAGCGAGCGCGACACCGGCTACGCGCTTCGTTTCATGCCCCTAGTGCGTAGTACGGCTCACTGAAGATCCGACAGTACGCAGGGAGGGCATGCGCGGTAGACAGCCAGACCTGCGGGTACCATAATCCTAGTTAGTTCGATTTATCACGGGATAGAAGTGGCGACATCGTACGCACGTTGTACCAGTAGAAAGCCACTTGATACTCGTGTATCGTCTTCCCGTTAAGATAGAGCACGCCCACGTACACCGCAAGCGCAGTGACAGCCGTGCCCGCCAGAACGCTGAGGCCCCAGAACACGGAGAGCCCGACCGACCACAGCACCAGCGGCACGATCACCGTCCACCGCGCGGCGGCCCCGAAGACGATCGGGATCGTCTGCCGGCCGATGGCTCGGTCGCCGTCAACGTCCTTGAAGTCCTGCGTGTGGATCGTCGTCGCGAAGATGCCCGTGCTCGCGAGAACGGAGCAGAGCGCAATCCCGTCCAGACGCGTAGGGTCCGATCCAGCGACAAGCGTCGCGCCGACCTCGAACGACGCGAACCCAAGCGCGTTCACGACGTTGCGGATCGCATAGTGCCGGCGGTGCGTAGTAAGCTCGTTGTAGAGGAGCGTGAGGAATACGAGCGCCGCACTCGCATAGACTGTCTGTGCGCTGTAGAGCGCGGAGAGACGCAGGCAGACGGGGACGATGGCCCAGCGGAGGAAACGAGCCTGCGCGAGGGTGATGCGCTTGGCGGGGAGGGGCGGTCGCGCTTGTTCTGCGCATCCTCCTCTGGATCCATACACTGGTTCGAGAGGTCGAACTGAAGGAGATGAAGCCAAACCCAGAAGACTATATGTGGGACGCGGAGGATGCCCGCTACGGGAGCAGATGCGATTGCGAGGG
>NW_007360331.1:1105459-1111090 GCF_000271585.1 Trametes versicolor FP-101664 SS1 | reverse complement strand
CACTGAAGAGCCGACAATACGCAGGGAGCGCGTGTGCGGTAGACAGCCAGACCTGCGGATATGATAATCGCAGTTAGTCCGATTCATCACGGAAAACAATTGGAGAGACCGCACGCACGTTGTACCAGTAAAAGGCCACCTGATACTCATGTATCGTCTTCCCCTTGAGATAGAGCACACCCACATACACCGAAAGCGCGGTGACAGCCGCACCCGCCACGATGCTAAGGCCCCAGAACACGGAGAGCCCGACCGACCAGAGCACCAGCGGCACGATCACCGTCCAGCGCGCAGCGGCCCCGAAGACGATCGGGATCGTTTGCCGGCCGATGGCTCGGTCGCCGTCAACGTCCTTGAAGTCCTGCGTGTGGATCGTCGTCGCGAAGATGCCCGTGCTCGCGAGAACGGAGCAGAGCGCAATCCCGTCCAGACGCGTAGGGTCCGATCCAGCGACAAGCGTCGCGCCGACCTCGAACGACGCGAACCCAAGCGCGTTCACGACGTTGCGGATCGCATAGTGCCGGCGGTGCGTAGTAAGCTCGTTGTAGAGGAGCGTGAGGAATACGAGCGCCGCACTCGCATAGACTGTCTGTGCGCTGTAGAGCGCGGAGAGACGCAGGCAGACGGGGACGATGGCCCAGCGGAGGAAACGAGCCTGCGCGAGGGTGATGCGCTTGGCGGGGAGGGGGCGGTCGCGCTTGTTCTGCGCATCCTCCTCTGGATCCATACACTGGTTCGAGAGGTCGAACTGAAGGAGATGAAGCCAAACCCAGAAGACTATATGTGGGACGCGGAGGATGCCCGCTACGGGAGCAGATGCGATTGCGAGGGAGGACTGTGGCACATCTGTTATTAACAAGCTGTCCCGAGTATGACGAGTATATCCCACTCCGACTCACAACGGGGACGACAGTGGTCTTGAGATCGGACTTTGTGAAGAGGAAGAGTGTGTATAGGAAGTAGTGGACGCGGCGTAGCATATGCACGGCCCCTCCAAGGGGGATAGAGAAAGAGTAGGTCGAGGTCGAGGCCATGGAGTGAGGCAGCGGAATGAATGTCGGTAGGGATTTGCATTGTTTTGGCCTTCTGAGGCGAGTACTTAACCTCAGGCGGAGGTCGCGCCGCTCGCCCTAATTGGAGAGGCCAGTATGTTCTGAGATAATCCACGCACGATGCATTTTTCATTGCTTTAAAGCACATGGATATCGCCCGACTCCCGCGCCTGGTATTCGTCCCGAAGAACGACAAGTTGCAGATCGATGTGCTGTCCTTGAGATTCCGGGGTTCCAGCTACGTTGCCACGGTTGTTTTCGGGGTATAAACGCCGACCCTAGATTTGGACGCTCGTTTCTGCTAAAAAGGTCAATCAGATGCCATGACCCGGGGCAGGACGCGAGTGTGCCAAAAGTTTCGAGCACGATGAACAGGAAACCCGAAATCGTGGAAAACACATGAGCTCAGCACGTTATAACCATGCTGTCGTGGCAGAAAGCTTGATGACTCGGACTTGGCCACTTCATCTCTGTCTACAGGAGCCTGTACTCAGCCGTCCTGACCTACATAGGTTTTGAATGATTACCATATAGAACAACCTCCAACTGCGCGGCATAGAAAACTTCATAGAATGCGTCTGCCACCAAGTACCGTCACTGACGATGATACCAAAGTCGCCCGTCGTAGGCTCGGGGCAGTTTGATAGCGGAGCGGGTAAGCAGTAGGCATTTGAGAATTGACGAGGTATACACATTTACCATTACGTCCTGCACTTCGAAGGGGTAGGTAGCATATTGAGGCATTAGGAGGATGTGGAGGAGGAAGATGCCCGGGAGGGGCTCCTAGCGCTCAGCGCTCGGCGACGACAAACGCCTGTTCGGCCATATTCGGCCATCGGCCATACCAGGTACCGCCGGGTCTCTGTCTCTTGGCGCCCGTACGTCTTGCATCCACTCCTCCACTACCATAACTGCCACTAGTGCGCTCAGTACTTGCAGGTCGAGTCAAAGGAGCACTTGAAAGTCAGGTAGACTGCTTTATTTTCCTCGGCAATTGCGTACCAATAACACGTCTCTAATTAAGCGCTTAAGTTCGTAGGGTTCGGTGCGTGCATGCACTGGTATGTCTAGTACTTATCTACCTCCACCGAATTGCGCTTCTTATGCTATGCTCCCCTTGTAACGCTCTATACCACGCAAATAGTCGGAACGCGTAGCATGGCAATGTACGGGTCGCTTGAGGGTACTTCGTCATCTCTGTGGATACGGTAAGCACAGTGACTTCGCCGTGGCACGCAAATGGGTCTTCCATAGCTGAACTTGGCGATCCAGCACTGACATGCCAATGCAGTTACTCACTGTGGGCGTATAAATATACCACACATACCGCAAACCTCGGGTGGATCATTCGGAGTGGCGAACATCTGTTATGATACCGGCGACACGACGTTCATCTGCGAGATGGTCGATGACTTGGAGTCGCGACAGCGTATGTTGGTTCCATGTTGGATCCGCTTTACAGCCACGCAGAGATTTCCCAATCTGCTGGCTCGATCTACGAACTTGCCGCGTATGCCACCGAAGGGAAAGGTAGTTCGAATTCCTGTCTGACAGTTACCCCTGACGGGTTGGGCAAGCGTCGTACTCAGGTACCTACGGAGCGCATCTCTCTTGCGACTCCGACAATCATCTTGGAGAAAACGGGGAGAAACACTAAGGTTCTGCCTCTCCAGTTACAGGTAATTGTGCCCTCGTATCCAGTCATGAGCGTTTTTTTGAACATCTGAACCCTCGGACACGGGGCTATATTGTTGGTTTCGGGTAGCCTGATTGACTTTCGCGTGTCAAGCCCCTCCAAATTTACAACGCGCGCCCCGATGCTCACGCGGAGGGTCTGTGGTACCCCTACTCTTCTCGCCGTTCTAGAAACTGATGTTCAGATAACCGTCCTGCCTCTGGCACAAATCTGATTCTTGTGCCTTGCAGCTACACAGACGATGCTGAGGCGGAAGTAGACCCCATACGGATGCGAGTTCTTCACCGTTCCTCACGTGCATCAGTACGGCGGGCTGTCTCATGGTAGACATGATTGCCCCATTGATGAGACCTCAAGTTGTCGCCACCGTCTCACGGACTGGATATTCGCTCACCTTGCGGGCCGTAGTTACGCGACTTGCGTCAGTCAATCGATACGGCAGAGCTTCTGGGAGAAGATGCACGATGTGACCTCAGATACGAACTCGACCTTCGGCGGTGTATCACCGACGGGGAATATCACCGTCATGACAGCGAGGAACTGCGCGACGGTGAGCCACGTTGAGTCATCTACGAGGAGCTTTCCCTGGCACACGCTGTAGACAAGTTTCATGTCAAACCTTCCTTCAGGAAGACGGCGGAGTGAAAGAAGAGAAGGACGCACCGTTTACCGAAGCCGAAAACGTATCGGCTCGGGTCGTTTGTGCTGCAGTCGAGGGTGCTGTCCGCGGTGACGTATCGCTTGGGCTTGAATCCGGACGGGTCTGGATACCTTGCTGGGTCGTACGTAATCCCCCAGACGTTGTCCATCACGATAGACCCCTTCGAGATGTGGTAACCCCAGTATACGTCGTCCTCTTTCAGCAGATGCGGGATCCCTGTCAGGTCGTACACTCCGTCAGAATTCTACCGGTGACACAGAGAATGTGAGGACGAAGAGCCAAAACGCCGGTGGGCGCTGGTGGGTGCCACCGCACGATCTCTTTTATGATCTTAGTCACATACGGCAGGCGGTCCCGGTCTGTAAAGTTGGGCGGCAATGAGTACCGACAACACGGTCGATCCCCTCCTGCGCGCGTGACTGTATAAGTTCCGGGCGGAGCGCGAGGAGCAAGAACACATCCCTGCTAATAATAGTCTGATAAGTTCAAACGAGGGTCAGCAAGTACGCGGCGTGGGTGTACGGTCATAGCGGAACGCACGATTTCAGAGGCAGCTGATGCACGTGGGTGGGTATGTGAGGTTAGGTTGTCTTGTAAGACTGACCTCCATAGGCCAAGGCAGCCGTCACTATCGCGTATCATACTCTCCTCTGCAGATCCGCCTGCAGGGGCTGGCTCCTGCAAGAGGCTCCCGCTGTATGACGGCTTCGCGAGGCCCTCGCTCTATCGGCGAAGAAAAAGGTGTCAGTAGCAGATTGTGTGCCACATAACATCGACGCACCAGTCCAGTGTCCTTGCAAATATCAAATGTGACGTCTCGCAAGTCCCCAAGGTCGTGAAGCTAGCGTTTCAATTGGAGCGAGACCGTAGATCCCCCCAAGTCATTTCAGAATGAACTGCACTACGAGCAACTTGAACGCGGATGTCGATTCTGAAACTGCGCTATACTCACGAGGTGGTGGGTTTATGAGCTACATGGGCGGACTGAGCGCGACACAGGTCACGTCCATGGTAGCCTCCGCCGTCCTCAGCAGCGGGTCCTCGACATTCTCAACCATGATTCGTATGTGATGTCGATGCTTAGTTGGCCCGACCGAAGCTTGAGATGTTCTGAAAAGCCTTCTGAGTCGCGCGAGAGGTTCTGCAGGAGACTGCCCATCGTCGCGGGGTGGGAGTCGTGGAGTACTTGCCAGTGAAGCGCAGCAAGTGACGTCGACTTGCTGCTAAATAGTAAAAAGGCGGCGCCGGGCGCAGGACGCGCCATTTCCTCCCGTGCATGGCATGAAACCAAAGTTTCATTCGTCATGGCCGACCCTTGGCGCAGATAAGTTCAATTCGTACTGCCAGTATGAAGGTGTGCGCGGGCGTACATGTGGGCATATTTACGGTACGTGCGGGTGAGGTCAACGTAGGTCAGAGCGACGCTCGCGCGGCCGATGGTTCCGGTCAAGTCGCAATTGGGCGCCTTTTGGGCGCTCCCGTTTTCTTTCGCACCACGACGTGAACTCACAGTTTTCTGCTTTCTCGTTCTCTGAAAGCCTTATACATGATCCCATTGGCTCTTCAGACTGGCAAAACTCAGCTTTTTCATTGAAAGCAGGTGGATATCCTTAGATTGTCGGCGGCGCAATGGTCGGGAGGACTGTCAGTCTGGGAGACGTTTCTGCAATTTCACCTCACGCATCGTACGCCCCAATGGTCAGCAATAGCATCGACCCCTGAGTGGAATATTTGAGGCATGAAAGTGCGGCGTGGTCTTTGCAGCTGGTGAGTAACGTTGATCACTCAGCGTCGCTGTCACCTACAGAGGGCGAAGGCTCCTCTGCACGTCCTTAAAGCTTGATATCTGCGCAATACCATCGTGTGATGACCTGACTCAAAACCGCTTTGTATGGTGCGACGGAACCCTCACAGCTTACCGCACTTCCGGCATTTCCACGCAGACACAAAGATGCTCTTCTTCCCGCTCCCAGGCAGCTACGGCGTCGTAGGAATCGACGTCAAGAAAGCACTCCAACCTCTCAACGACCCCCTCGCCTCCGCCGTCGGCGCGTTTATCAAGACGACCAAGTGCTTCGTCTACCTGGACATGGTGTGCGTCTCCCTCTCCTAGCCCCCGACCACGCTCTAAGCCTCCAGCAGGTCCTTCGGCTGCGGCTCCCACACGAGACTTACTTCAAGTACATGGTGTGCCTCGTCGGCCCCGGGCTGCGCCCCGCATA